>NC_045157.1:3827751-3932751 GCF_900700415.2 Clupea harengus
TAGAGAGAAAATAATGCTATGGAGATACTGACACTGGAGAGATGCTGCTTTGTGCTCAATTGGATAGAACCCTATCATGAACATGTTTAAAGTAATATAGGAAGGAAGAATATCGTAATGTAAGTTTCCTTGACATCTAAGAGGTAGGCCTCATATTGGGGATAGGATTACTACAATGGTGTTGTGTGCATTATACCGAAACCAGAGTATTTTGGGTATTGAATTTAAAAATCTAGATTTATAGTGAATTTAAGAATCTAAATGTACAGATGAAACAATCCAGTAGGGTTACAGTTGAGCTTGTCATAGAAATGTGAAGGGTCCAAAAACTTTAAAACATCTTTGTGCTGGTGTGCATTTTTTTCTCCAGAGATGGCTTTCTTTTTATGAATGATGCAAATCTGCACTAACTTCGTACTCAACGTTGTTTAACATGTATGAAAATTGTTCATCATTAAACAGAGAATCAAAGCACTTCTATTTTTGTACATTAATCACTTCAGAATATAAGGTGTATGTATAGCTTGATGGCAAATATCGTTTTAAACCTTCGTGGCATTTGATGGTGCAGTGGGTAAAGGAATCAGATTTACAATAACATTTCACTTTACATTTCCGTTAACATCGCAACAAACCTTCTGCGAGGACAATACTCTATTATGAGACAAGCATGGATACCACGAAGTGAAAAAGGTTGCGCCACCAGTCACACAAGGTTTTTGTCGCCGCCAAGTGGAGATATCAGATAACTCCTGGGATGACCATAGTATCCCAGAATGCATCGCCTTTGAAGCGGTAGCGCGAGGACAACGTGCATGATTTGGAGGGACCGTCTCCAACTTCCACGAAATAACGATCAATTAATTTGCGTGTTAGGTAGCTCGAAGAAACACCTTAACACCACAATAACGTAAAAGAAAACAAAGAAGGCTACCAAGCAGAGGGAATCATGTCTTTGGTTTGCGCAAGTAAGTCTATTCTGCAGTTGAAGTTGCATTAGCTTTCGATACATGTTAGCTTTGCTAGCTGGCTTACCATTCAAAATAAACTTTATGAAGATAGCTAATTGACTTAACTACAATGCTGTCCTATCTACTGTATGATTATATTGGGGAATAGTATGAAGTGTATTATTTGCATCTTTATATTTGGCAGGCTCAGTAGGTGCGATTGTTATGTTACTTCGCTGACTTTTGATAGCCACGTATGCTAGCTTGCTTATCAATGGTTAGCTGCTTTCTTTTACTAGCTAGTTGGCTAACTCACCTGAACTATTTACCTTCTGGCTTTCAGTAGTGGTTACAAGAAGCTTGTTTCTCTGATTAACCATATACATGCATCCTCTTATTGTGTTAGCTATGTTTGGTCATGCAATTCTGTAATGTTCATTTACAACATGTGTTGACAGTCTCCAATGAGGTTCCTGAGCACCCCTGCGTTTCACCGGTCTCCAACCAAGTGTTTGAGCGCCGCTTGATTGAGAAATATATCGCGGAAAACGGCGCAGACCCTATAAACGGGCAGCCGCTGTCCGAAGAGCAGTTGATTGACATCAAGGGTGAGTAGTCATAAGAGCGTTTTTAAACACTTAACGTCTATGTTCATAAAATGTTAAGTATTCAATTACATTTGAATTATATAGACAATAAAACTGTCTGAATGACCTTTACAGAGCCCAGGGTCTGAACCCCTTTTATAATGTATGACGGTGATGTTTTATATAAATGTGTTATAACAGCCTATTGGTCTCTCGCACAGTTTCCCATCCTATCCGTCCCAAGGCTCCCTCAGCAACTAGTATTCCTGCAATCCTCAAGTCGCTACAGGATGAATGGGTGAGCGCTTGCACAGCGCATTAAACATCACATATGCATGATTTGGTTAACTTTTTAGCACATTTACAGTGCATTTTAAAGCATTTGCCAAGACATTGTGAATATTTGACAAATCTGAAGATTTGACCTAATATTACAACTTTTCATCGCTTATTTCTTCTCCTATCTCTCCCTCTCGTCCTTCATTGTGTGTCTCAGGATGCGGTGATGCTGCACAGTTTCACTCTGCGCCAGCAGCTGCAGACCACCCGCCAGGAGCTCTCTCACGCCCTCTACCAGCATGACGCCGCCTGCAGAGTCATCGCTCGCCTCACCAAAGAGGTCACAGCAGCCAGAGAGGGTAAGGCCTTACGCACACGGGCCGCGCTGTGGCTGCGTTACCTGTTGCTTTTCATTTCGGCGCCCGTGTCAACAGGTTAGAACGTGCACACTGCCGACGTGAGAGACGCACGGCTCGAAAATCCATGGAAAAGGCCGGTAACGCAGCCAGTACGAAACGGGCCTAAGAGCCAACATCACATCACATTCTAGGACTGGGAATCAGAGACTAGTAACTTGCATGTTTGTTGCAGCAGCAGGTTTACTTCCACACTCACTCTTGTGCTTTCCCTTCACAGCTCTGGCCACACTCAAACCCCAAGCTGGATTGGTTGTTCCACAGGCTGCTCCTGCCTCCCAGCCAGCTGTGGTATGTGATTAACTGATTTTCATCTCATTTTAAGAATCCTCTGTTTAATGTCACTTTAAGAATCCTCTTTATTGTTGTCCTGAGTTCTTTGTGTGTTTAATCCCTGTGGAACTGAACTGCAGAATTTAAACCCACTTGCCTTCCTTTCTCCTGTGTCTTCATCCCTCCCCTGTCTTAATCTGGTTGTTTCCGTTAGGGTGCGGGTGGAGAGCCTATGGAGGTTAGCGAACAGGTTGGCATGACAGCGGAGATCATACAGAAGGTAAGATTCACTCACCTGTGTGTCTTGGTGTCTTTTGCATGTGATTTTATTTACTCCACCAGTTTCAAGGTGAAAGTTGTATTTGTTGCATACATACCTGTGTGTGTGTGTGTGTGTGTGTTGGGGGGTATTTGTGTCTTATTGTGAAAAAACGTAAACATGTTTTTTTCCCCCCCCCATGTGTTTAGCTGCAAGACAAGGCCACCGTGCTGACAACAGAGAGAAAGAAGGTAAGGGAAACATGAGCCGAGGCCAATAGGGTTATGCATTTGAGCGTTATGTCCTCTCTACTAGCCTAACTGCTTAATAGAAGTGTTTATTCAGCTCTGGTGGTGCTGGTGTTGTCTACACTGCAGTAATTAGTCCAACTCTAACTCAAAAACAGTTTTGTGTGATTGGGTTTTTGAATCTTGGACATTAGTCTCGGAGCATAAAATTCCTTTTTGTCTCCCTCATGCTAATTTCTAACTCGAAGTGTTGTCTTTTGTCCCCCCCACCACACACACACACACACACACGCACCTTCTGCCTCCCCCGCCCCATCCCACACACACCCACCTTCTGCCTCCCTCACCACACACACACACACACACACACCTCCTGCCTCCCTCAGAGGGGAAAAACCGTCCCAGAGGAGCTGGTCCGCTCCGAGGATCTTGGCAAATACAGACAAGTGGCCTCGCATGTTGTAAGTGAAGCTCCTGTACACACACACAGAAAAACATTCCGTTTAGGACATAGGATTTAAGTTATAGACACACTTGACTATTCCTGTGGGTGTCTCTGTGTTAGATTTGTCCTAATTCAGGACGTTTCTGTCCCTCTCCCAGGGGCTGCATAGTGCCAGTATCCCAGGCATTCTCTGTCTGGACCTCTGTCCCTCAGATACCAACAAAGTACTCACCGGTAGGCCTCCTCTTCTTCTACGTCTGGACATCTTCTGGTTCTTTCTTCTCTTATTGTTTTGTTCCTTGAAGATGCAAATTTCATTATGGTGATATCCTAATTCATATAATTTTAGCTATGTCATTTCTTAAAAGATATTTTGATTTTAAAGTGGTATTGTGGACTACAGTCTGCATGTGTACGAAGCCCAGTTATCATGTTCGACAGCGCTTGCTTTCTTATATCAGCAAGTGAAATTCAAAATATGCTGTATCTGTTTCCTTATTCTAATTGAACCCGTTGCCCCTCACCACTGGTGCCTGTGTTAAACACTTCCCTATGTTCACTCTTTCTAGGTGGAGCTGATAAGAACGTGGTGGTGTTTGACCGTCGGGAGGAGCAGATTGTGGCCACCCTCAAAGGTCACACCAAAAAGGTCACCTCTGTCATCTACCATCCTTCTCAGGTAACATCCCACCCCCTGCACAGCATTAACAGACCCCTAATCACTCGTGACAGTGATGGTGCTATGTATATTCAATTTGTGTAATGTTGCATGTTTTGTTTTATGTTCTTCCCCTCAGTCGGTGGTGTTCTCAGCTTCTCCCGACACCACCATCCGGGTGTGGTCTGTCACCGGGGGCAACTGTGTGCAGGTGGTGCGTGCTCACGAGGCGAGCGTGACTGGCCTCTCCCTGCACGCCACTGGAGACTACCTGCTGAGCTCCTCTGAAGACCAGGTAACACACCCACACATGCAAACACCTGATGGGTCAAGGGGAAACCTCTTGCCTGTGTACTGGTCAACTACACATACACTATATGGACAACAGTACTGGTGCCCATTCATTCTGTAGAGCATTTATGAGGTCAGGCACTGATGTTGGATATATTAAAGTGTATGGATTACAATGGCATTAGCCCCTGTTGGTGTAATGGTCAGGCATCCGAATACTTTTGTCTATATAGTGTCGTCCAGGGCCGGTCTCTGCCATGTTTCAGACTAATGTAGTGTGTGTGTGTGTGTGTGTGTGTGTGTGTGTGTGTGTGTGTGTGTGTGAAAGCAGTAGAGCACACACCTCATGTAGTAATTTTGACAGTTGCCTTTGTCCTTTAAGCATTGCATGCCATTAGCCTCTGATCTTTTGAAGGTGTACAATGGTTCTGGTTTATTAAAAATAGTTGCAGAACTTATAACCAGACACTGGAAGCTGTTTAAGGAGGTGTTGTGTGTTTACAAACCAGTATAAACTCGCTACGGTATCTGAGGTTTGAGTGATGGTGTCCATATACTCAGAGGTCCTCAAAAACCTTTAATGTCATACTGACACCAGTAGCCATAACTTGATGAGATCCGCTGCAATGGTGCAAATGGTCCAAGAGAAACTTGTTACAGAACATTGATGTCATGAGTTGATGGACGTAGGACACAGTGAATTTTTTTCTTTCTTTCTGTTGAATGTCTAAACTGATATGTGTGTTCTGTGTTTTAGTACTGGGACACAGTGAATTGTTTTTCTGGTGAATGTCTAAACTGATATGTGTGTTCTGTGTTTTTAGTACTGGGACACAGTGAATTGTTTTTCTGGTGAATGTCTAAACTGATATGTGTGTTCTGTGTTTTTAGTACTGGGACACAGTGAATTGTTTTTCTGGTGAATGTCTAAACTGATATGTGTGTTCTGTGTTTTTAGTACTGGGACACAGTGAATTGTTTTTCTGGTGAATGTCTAAACTGATATGTGTGTTCTGTGTTTTTAGTACTGGGCCTTCTCTGATGTCCAGACCGGTCGTGTTCTGACTAAAGTGACCGACGAAACCGCAGGATGTGGTGAGTGTGCCTTTGCATAGTAACAATCATAGACATAGGAAGACTTGGACCGGCAAAACCTGCGACATCAAGGGTCCCAGCAAGTTCACTGGGGGTGGGACCAGGAAGTGTTTTGCCCCGTGTAAATGAATGGGAGTACGTGACTTTGCAAGCTCTTGTACAATCACTATCTCCCTGCTATGTCTGCACAACATACATATTTATGTTACTTCAAAGAAGGACCACATCATTTTTAAATGACCAAAACATGGGGGATTCTATTGGTGTTTTTAGCTTAGCATAGCAGGCTAGCTAACATGCTAGTGGGTATTGTAAATATGTTTAATAGTGCGCAAGTCACTTACATGGGGAAAAACACTTCCTTGTCCCACCCTGTGGGACTACTTCCCAGTTTTCAAAATGAATGTAAGTGAATGGCGATGTCCCAGGCATTGCTGGTCCAGGTATGCTTATGTCGGTGGTAACAGTATTAGATACATTCACCTTGTTATCCATCAGCACTGTTCCTGTGTAACATTGTTCGTGTTCCCTTGTGCCCCCAGCTCTGACGTGCGCTCAGTTCCACCCTGACGGTCTGATCTTTGGCACGGGCACCGCGGACTCTCAGATCAAGATCTGGGATCTGAAGGAGCGCACCAATGTGGCCAACTTCCCTGGACACTCTGGCCCCGTCACTGCCATCGCCTTCTCTGAGAATGGGTATTACCTGGCCACAGGTAAACGAAGCACCTGCAGCATAGGCTGTTTTGGCATTCTGTGTTATGCAAGACATCTTGAGAGATGCCCATAAACATATGTATGTGTGTGTGTGTGTGTGTGTGTGCGGGTGCGGGTGCGGGCGCCCACACATTAATGGGAGAGCTAGTGTTCGATATTTCTGTGTGTGTGTTTTAACGCTTGTGATTGCTTTCTGTGTCTAGGTGCTCAGGACAGCTCTCTGAAGCTTTGGGATTTGAGGAAACTGAAGAACTTTAAGACTATTGCTTTGGATAACAATTATGAGGTTAGCTTCCATACGAATAACACATTCAATGAAATTGTCTTGAGGAGTAATGTTAAAAAAAAAAAGATTTCTTTTCTTTTTTTTCTTCTTTTTTTGCAAAAGTACTTTTTACACACATTGTTCATTGTATAATAACGAATCTCCATGAATATTTGAAAATACTCTTGTAAATACTCACCTCTCTGTAATCTTCCAGGCAGTATCAATACCCCTTTCATCCCTTCAGTGTTTGGTAATACTCCTCTTCTCTTTCTCTCTCGCAGGTGAAGTCCCTGGTCTTCGACCAGAGTGGTACCTACCTGGCTGTGGGTGGATCCGACATCAGAGTGTACATCTGCAAGCAGTGGTCTGAGGTCCTTAACTTCGGTGGTGAGTCAATTTCTAGAATGCCCCCCCCCCCCCCCCAAAAAAAAGATGAGTTATTCTTTCCACAAGGAGTCTCCAGTCTCACTGAGTTTAAATCAGTCCTAAGTTAATCATCTCATGTGTGCTTCTTTCCACTTCCTGTTTTATTGTTTTATTATTTTTCATTCTTCCTCCATCTTGTGTTTATTACGTGTCTGCTTTCTTCCTCCTTGGCTAATCTCTCTCTCTCTTCCTGCAGACCATACTGGACTAGTGACCGGGGTGGCTTTCGGTGAGCACGCCCAGTTCCTCTCCTCTACTGGAATGGACAGAAGCCTGAAGTTCTACAGTCTGTAGGATGGAGAGAAACACGAGTTAGATAGTGTGTGTGTGTGTGAGAGGGAGAGAGAGACAGAAGGAGAGCGAGAGAAATGGAGGTGTCCAGTGGTAGCGACTGTGAGTTTTGTATTTGAGGGGTTTTCCAGGAATGATGTGAAGCAGCCAGCATCAAACCTTACTGTATAATTTGGTGACCAATTGTAAGAATTGTATTTGCAAAAACATTGGTCAGTACCCGGTGCATCTGTGTGCTCTGCAAGCATTTAATGTAGTTTTCTTTCGTATGATCTCTTGGGAATTGTTTTGGGGTTTAACAGTCACTCCTACATGTCCAGATATCAGACCCCTTGTCTGTGATTCATTAGCTCAGATACTAAACTGCTTTTCCAATAAACATTTTGTGTCTCTACTTGCCATTTCATGATAAGGAAAAAAATATCAAGCTCAAGTGTCAAGTTTTTTTTTTTTTTTTTTCCAACTTTTACATCTCTGTATTTCATAGTAAGTTCATAGAACTGTATATTTTGTCTTCTACCATCGTTGCTTCTGTAGACTGATATATAAATATGAATTCAAGATCAATAAAGAAATCTTTCTGTAGTTGGACACTGTGTTTTGAGAGCGAAAGACGTCAAGGTTCCCCACGAAATCAATGAGTGTTTTTTCAAAGCCCCTGCACCATAAAGAAACGCGGAACTACCAACAGGACACTTTCTGAAATGCGATGTTAGATTCTACGTCCTGGCAGAGGAATACACGCGTTTGAGTTTGTCTCGCAGGCAAGTTCGCTGTCGTCACGTGAATGCAGGAGTAACGTGACTTTTGGGAGAAACGGGAAGTGAGTGAATCATGATCAGATGCCTGTTGGTCTTGAGAACTATACCCGTGTCTGAAGTGGGAGAACTTCAGTAGGTCTCTTGTTTTTTCGGTTACCTTTATGCTTGTGGTAGGTAAGTTAACCTAACAGTTAACTTGACGGGCAAAGGCAACAGCGCTCGACTCTAACTGCTGTTGAGGGAGGTAAGTTGTGTTTCAATATGCTTTCACTAACGCTTTTCGTAGTGAGATCCCTATCTGGTTTGTAACCCCGTTTTCTCGGAGTCAGGTATACACTGGCTAGCATGTTGTAAGGTTTCGTTTACTTAGAAATGGCAAGGTCGGCGTTTGAACAGTGAGAACGTTATGAACCGTTTGTTTAAATAACTTTGCTCACGGACACAAAGCAAGGAAGGGCGATGTATCAGGGCTGTAAACCCCGTCGTTGTAATTGTCATGGCTCTGATGGCATTTGCCTTGTCAGTCAGTTCATCCATATTTAGTTGACGAGGAAAGTTTACAAATGTCTGTTTACACTGTTAAGACGCATATAACTCAATAGCGCGTAAAACTCATTTTACAACATTCAGAGTGATCCTTTAGTGAAGAAATGTTGGAAGCCCTGCTCTGTGTCATGACAAAAGATAAGTGGGAGAACCGTTTACTGCAATGTCCAGAATATTTTGACGTTGCGAGTAAAACAACTGGTATGCGAAACCGAGAGAATTTGGCCAAATGCTTTATCAGATCTTTCCAGTTGAAACACGATAATGGGCTACAAAAGTGCATTTAAAGGCAATTGTTAAAAAAAAGAGGATATTAGCCTATTCATTATTTGTATACAATTAACACCTTAGGCCTGTGGGTAGTAGTCTGGGTTACAATGCCTCAGGTTACTGGCCTAATGGTCACTTATTTGCCTCCTATGCTGTGGTTGAGAATACATAACTGCTTTATGATGACCTTTGTGAGTGGAATCAGTTTGAGTATTAACACTGTAACCTTTAGCAAGATGGGTATTTTCCACACGAGTTTCAGTTCATATTTTAAGAGCAGCGTGACAGTCCCAAATGGGGACACTTGGGGAAACTGTACAGTACAACCGAAACCAGACAGTGAAATCTCTGCCTCCCTCTCTCTCTCTCTCTCTCTCTCAGGTGACTATGGGGTCTTTGTTTCGGAGTGAGGAAGTTTGCCTTGTGCAACTTTTCCTTCAGTCCAGCTCAGCATACAACTGTGTCAGTGAACTGGGAGAACTGGGAATAGTGGAGTTCCGTGATGTGAGAATAAAATGGACACTTAGCACACACTCAAATGATTGCACTCACTCAAATCACAGTTGCTTACACACACACTGTTGTCTTAGCTTTTTTTTGTATGGATCATTTCACCCCAAATGCGGTTAACCTTGAAACCGATCTGGCCCTGATCTGTTTCAGAAGACGCTGCCGTTTGTGACACATTGTCTGTTTGGCTGAGCTGGCATGATGAGGGCTTCAGGGCTTTTGCATTTATAGTCCTAACAAGAATAAGAAAGCCGTACAAATGGAACAAAATTACAAGCACCTGTTTGTCAAGCAATCTGACTAGTTTGAAAGTCATGTAGTCTGAGCTTAGCATTAGAATCAGATGTGTTAAACCTCTCTCTCTGTCTCTCTTTTTTTTTTCCAGTTAAATCCTAACGTGAATGCATTTCAGAGGAAGTTTGTAGGTGAGGTGAGGCGCTGTGAGGAAATGGAGAAGACTTTTGGTGAGTTTTGGTTTTGGTGACCTCATTGTTGTGACCTCATTGTGGTGTGCAGACATACGCACTCGATGGCTCTTTGCCCCTCTCCTGCTGTTCTCACCCATCATGCCCCCCCACCCCCGGTTCTAGCCTTCCTGGAGCAGGAGATTGGCCGCTCTCTGTCGCCCACCCTGCGTACCCCTTTGAAGCAGCTACCCCTGCAAACCCCCCCAGCCCCCCAACCCAGGGAGCTGCTCACCATCGAGGAGGAGAGTGAGAGGCTGGCTCGCGAGCTAAGAGAGGTAGCTACAGGGAAAGACTTGCATCTGTATCCACATACTGAGCTCTTATCCATAGAGTTACTCAGGAGATCTTTTGTTTGTTTGTTTGTTTGTTTGTTTGTTTGTTTGTTGCCACAGGTTTCCAGGAACAGAGATAGCCTCCGTGCTCAGCTTACCCAGCTGTGCCAATACAAGGGAATGCTCAGTCAGACCCTCTCTCTCACTGAATCACAGGTCAGGACCACAATTACCCTCACCACCCTATTCTTACCCCACATGCCCTATCACTCCTGTTTATCACTAAGTGGCTGCATTTATCATTTCCTTATCTAATAGCACGCACACACGCACAAACACACGCACAAACACACGCACAAACACACGCACAAACACGCACACACGCACACACATACACAAACAAACAGACATGCATCAAGTCAAAGTGTTCCCAGTCATCACAATCACAGTATGCCAGTATTCGCAACATGGAAGTGATGCTACATATTCTTCCTGGGACTAAAAGGACATTTTGTCACTTTTCACACCTACAATCTATGGCTATGAGCGCAATATCAAGCAGGAAGTAGTACACTGTTCCCATCTTCCCCATTTTCTTTTAATACTTATGCCAACTGTCATTCTGACCAGGCTCCTCCGCCCTCCTTTGAAACCGCCGGCCGGCAGGATGTGCGCCTCAGCTTCGTGGCGGGCGTAGTCCACCCCTGGAAAGTACCATCCTTCGAACGGTTGCTATGGCGAGCATGTCGCGGTTACATCATTGTTGACTTCTGTGACATGGAGGAAAAACTGGAGCACCCCGACTCTGTAAGGAACGGAGATATGTGTGTGTATGTGTGTTTGATAAAGTGTGAGTGAGTGTGTGTGTGTGTGTGTGTGATAATTAAGGCAGCATCACATCATTGTTGACTTCTGTGACATGGAGGAAAAACTGGAGCACCCCGACTCTGTAAGGAACGGAGATATGTGTGTGTATGTGTGTTTGATAAAGTGTGAGTGAGTGTGTGTGTGTGTGTGTGTGATAATTAAGGCAGCATTGTCCAATATCGACTCATGTTTCCATTCATGTACATCAGTCAAAATATCAGTATGTAAAAGATCTTCATCAGGATAAATGAATGATACACACACAGTACTCCCATGATAATTACTGATACGATGCTTCTGACCAGACACAACCACACACTTTCCCGATAGAGACACGTAATAGAACACTGTGTTTGTCCAGTTCTCAGAATGTGTGAAGTAAGAAATAATGCCTTTGAGCGCAGGAAAAGTGTGCTAAGTCAATCCTGTCACATGTCCTGATGACATTTGAAATGCATTATTATTATAATTATTATTATTATTAATACTTTCAACTTATATAGCGCTTTTCTAGGTACCCAAAGACGTTTAACGCATTATTCTCCTTGTCTGTTATTTCAACCACAGGGGGAGATGATCCAGTGGAAAGTCTTCCTCATCTCTTACTGGGGAGACCAGATTGGCCAGAAAGTGAAGAAGATCTGTGACTGGTTAGTCTTCAGTACTGTGTGCTGCCTAACCCACACTAACTAACACACGCGGGAAGTTACCATATTGTGCAATAGTAAAAAATTAAAAGTTGAACTCATACTTTAACTTCCCCTCCATACATCCCCTAAACCATGCATCATTCAATTCAATTCAATTTTATTTATATAGCGCCATAACAATACAATTGTCTCTACATCTCTGCATCATGCATTCACAGCTTCCACACACAGACCTTCCCGTATCCAGACAGTGTTGCTGAGAGAGAGGAGATTCTCGGTGGATTGGGGGTGAGGATTGAAGACATCAAGTCGGTGAGTTTGGCTGTCAGGGCGGAGACTCGAATCTCACTAAGTATCTGCTCAATCACAAGTTCTATTTACAGTGTTTCACACACACACACACACACACACACACACACACACACACACCTATGATTATGTATCACCACTCCCTCCTTTCTGATTCTGATTATTTTCTCTTTCTCTGTCTACTTTTATCCTCTACTTTTTACGTTGGCTCTATCCTCTGTCCAATATCTCTCTATCACTTCCTTCTCCTCTCCTCTCCTCATCTGCTCTCCTCGTCTGCCCCTCTCCTCTCCTCCTCGTCTTGTTTCCTCTCCTCTCCTCTCCTCTCCTCTCCTCTCCTCGTCTCGTTTCCTCTCCTCGTCTCCTCTCCTCTCCTCTCCTCGTCTCCTCCTCTCCTCTCCTCCTCTCCTCGTCTCGTTTCCTCTCCTTGTCTCCCTCTCCCCTCTCCTCTCCTCTCCTTGTCTCCTCCTCTCCTCTCCTCCTCTCCTCGTCTCGTTTCCTATCCTCTCGTCTCGTCTCCTCTCCTCTCCTCTCCTCCCCTATCCTCTCCTCCCCCTCTCCTCTCCTGGCCTGCTCAGGTGATGACTGAGACGGAGCAGTACCTGCAGCAGCTGCTGGTGAAGGCCCTGGCCGTGCTGCCCCAGTGGAAGGTGCGCGTGCAGAAGTGCAAGGCCGTGCACATGGTGCTCAACCTGTGCAGCCCCTCCGTCACGGAGAAGTGCCTCATCGCCGAGGCCTGGTGCCCCGTGAGCCAGCTGCCTGCCCTGCAGAGTGCCCTCAGAGAGGGGGGGGTAAGAGAGGGACAGAGGGGGGGCATGCGTGAAGCATGGTGTCATATTTGATCAGACATTTAATTTAATAGCACACTTTTTGATTCACTTCCATTCTCTCAGTCTTTTTATTATGAGTCTTTATCCTTTATCCTATGTTTTTTTTTCTTTCTTTCTTTCTATCTCTCTCTCCCTCCCTCTCTCTCTCCCTCTCTCTCTCTCTCTCTCCCCCCCCCCCCCAGAGGAAGACTGGTAGTGCAGTGGACTCATTCTTCAACAGACTTCCCACCACAGTTTCCCCTCCTACCCTCTTTCCCACTAACTCCTTCTCCGTGGGCTTCCAGAACATCGTGGATGCTTATGGAATAGCCTCCTACAGGGAGGTAAACCCAGGTAATACACACGCATCATTCTCTCTCACACACACACACACACACACGCACGCACGCAAACATCATCATCATCATTCATCATCAGATTTCACTCTCTGTGTTCGTCATCATTTTGTGAAAGGGTTCTGCATTGGAGCAGTGGTCATTTAAATGGAGATATATATATATGGTATAGCTTGAATTTGAGTACAGGTATCACCAAGGTATTAGCATTGCCTTCTTTTGGTTTCATTTGAGTGAATTGCACTCAGAAGTACACATGGCATCATAGCAGGTGTCCACTGTGGCTAACCCCTTTTCCCTGGCATCTCAGCGGTGTTCACCATCATCACATTCCCCTTCCTGTTCGCCGTCATGTTTGGGGACGTGGGTCACGGTATGCTGATGTCCTTAATTGCTCTCTGGATGGTGTTGGAAGAGAAAGACCCTAAACTGAGGAACAACACCAACGAGGTAACACACACACTCTCTCTCACACACACACACACAGAGATATGCAAATACTGAGTCTGTTAAGAGTCTTTAATGTTCATTTTTTCAAACATGTTAAGTCGCTTTGGACAAGAGCGTCTGCCAAATACCTTAACTTAAACTTGTTCTTTCAGTGCTAAGACTCCTGTGTGTCATGCTGACTGTGCTGTACTAAAGAACAATAAAAAACAATAAAAAATGGCTGGTCTGGAGTAGACCTTTAATGCGTGCTCCAGATGTTGATCCAAATTGGCTGGTCTGGAGTGGACCTTTAATGTGTGCTCCAGATGTTGGTCCAAATTGGCTGGTCTGGAGTGGACCTTTAATGTGTGCTCCAGATGTTGATCCAAAATGGCTGATCTGGAGTGGACCTTTAATGCATGCTCCAGATGTTGATCCAAATTGGCTGGTCTGGAGTGGACCTTTAATGTGTGCTCCAGATGTTGGTCCAAATTGGCTGGTCTGGAGTGGACCTTTAATGTGTGCTCCAGATGTTGATCCAAAATGGCTGGTCTGGAGTGGACCTTTAATGCGTGCTCCAGATGTTGATCCAAAATGGCTGGTCTGGAGTGGACCTTTAATGCGTGCTCCAGATGTTGATCCAAAATGGCTGGTCTGGAGTGGACCTTAAATGCGTGCTCCAGATGTTGATCCAAAATGGCTGGTCTGGAGTGGACCTTAAATGCGTGCTCCAGATGTTGATCCAAAATGGCTGATCTGGAGTGGACCTTTAATGTGTGCTCCAGATGTTGATCCAAAATGGCTGGTCTGGAGTGGACCTTTAATGCGTGCTCCAGATGTTGATCCAAAATGGCTGGTCTGGAGTGGACCTTTTTAATGTGGGCTCCAGATGTTGATCCAAAATGGCTGATCTGGAGTGGACCTTTTTAATGCGTGCTCCAGATGTTGACCCGGCTGCATGCTGTCTCTCTCTCTCTAGATCTGGCGCATGATGTTTGGCGGGCGGTACCTGATTCTACTGATGGGGCTGTTCTCTGTGTACACGGGTGCCATCTACAACGAGTGCTTCAGCCGAGGACTCAGTCCCTTCTCCTCTGGGTGGCACATCCAACCCATGGCCCAGCATTACAACTGGACGTGTGTATCTAACCACACATGCATACGTAAATGCACACACATTCACATATACACACACGTACAGGCGTACACACGTACACACACATACACACACACACACATGCGTACACACACACACACACACACACACACACTCACATACAAGCAAATTAGCACACGGTCACAGTCACGAAACCGCGCTCGCATACCCACACACACAAACAGGATATGCATATACCCACACACACATCTCTCTTTTTGTCACTCTCGCACCACATTCCTTAAGTCTTACAAATGCTACATTTAGGTCACCCTCTCTAGCCTTTTGTTTAATACAGGGATCCTGCAATGATCACGTTAAGGAGACCCTGCATTATGCGACCTTTGCATGTTTATACCAAATCAAACAGATCTAGCATAATGCCACTCCAGTGTGTTATTTTACATAGCATGCCAGTGACGGTGTGACATTTAACATAGCCTCTATGTGATCTGTAATGCCACATTCGAGACCACTCGGAACTTGGATATTTCCAACCCTGAACATTGCACTAGAACACCACTTAAAGTTGTAGCTCCGACTCAGAAACTCGGAGAATAAATATCCCCTGCTTCAGTGAGGCACGTCGTTCAATTTGACATAGGCCTTTACTATATCAAAGGTTAAAAAACCTTTTTAGATGTGTGAAGATTCATGAAGAGGCAATGTGTCAAAATGAACAAGAAAAAAATACTTAATTTTTGATAGCCAACAGATAAAAGGAAAATCCACTCTTGAGCCATCACCACATTATTGGGTTTACATTTGGCTTGAACGCATCGCATCATGTCAGAGGTTCCGAATTCTGAGTTGTGTCGAATGTGCCATAACATACGCTTTGGAAATAAACTAGTCTACCTGTTGGTTTCTAAAACAATGATGGATGAACTTGCTGTCGGCCGGCTCTTGCAAGCCATGCGCATTTCTAGCAATGTTCAGACTGAAGCAAAGTTGGTGTGAATCATGTGTAAAATGTTAATGCTTATAATGTCTGAATTACGTGTTCTGACAACACCATAGTCTTGCTTCATGTTGGTTAACTGCTAGGCAGCGTCACGCACCTGGTCTGCCTTGACGGCTGTCTCTTCCACACAGGCGTCATTCACGCTGGAGGAACTCCAATGATCCCCCATTCCGCCTCCTTATCTTCTTCTACAGAGCAGCGAGGCGGAGTGAAGGCACAACATTCCCGCTGTGAAAATGCTTTAGAAATTGCCTCTCTGTTCACCTGACCACATGAATGCATCCATCTATACACACACCCTGCCAGCTTTGTTTCGGTCCCACTATGTGCTAAACGCTTACTCGCTGGATTTTTCAGCAACATTTTAAATGTGAAGCTATGTTACAAGCTGTAACTTTAATAAACTCCCTTTTCTTTTCTCTCTTTATGTTTCAGGGCTGAAGATATAAGTAACAATCAATACCTCACTTTGGATCCTAATGTCCCAGGGGTGTTCACTGGACCATACCCTTTTGGCATTGACCCAGTATGTTACTATACACACACACACACACATTTTCATTCATTGCTAAATCTAAATTTCACTCTTCTGCATCAACCTGCCTTTTAAAAGAAGCTTAAATGTAGTCATCAGCAACTATCATTGACCTACATAACGACACTTTTCCAGTAGTTGCTCATTTTCTGCGTCATCTTGCTAACCCAACGCTATTGTTCCTTCAGATATGGGGTATGGCCAATAATCACTTAACGTTCCTCAATTCATACAAGATGAAGATGTCTGTAATCATTGGAGTTATCCACATGACCTTTGGCGTCTGTCTGTCCTTCTTCAACTACGTGTGAGTCTTCAAGATGGCCGCACTGTCTGTGGTTAAATGTATAATTCTACAGGTGGAACTGTCATCTTGATCTCCTCAATGGGGAGGAGGGAATGGGTGACTTTCAGCAACTGAGTTCAGCTTTTTTGTGTTTTATTTGCAGGTTTAGATAACTTTCTCTTCTCTGTTTCTCTTCCTCTTTCTCTCCCTGTTTCTCCCTTAGGCACTTCAAACAGTTCAGCTCTATATTTCTGGTGTTGATCCCTGAGCTGATGTTCATGCTGTGTTTGTTCGGATATCTGGTATTCATGGTGATTTTTAAGTGGCTGGCCTACGGACCTGCCGACTCCAACAAGGCACCCAGCATTCTCATCCACTTCATAAACATGTTCATGTTCACTGAAAACGCGAGCAATCCTCCTCTCTATGAGGGACAGGTGGGTCAATTGCGTGAATGCCTTCTTTACTCTTAAAGGTGGAGCCTGTGATTCTAGTGAAAGGTTGTTGACATTTGAGCAGAACAGCCAATCAAAGCACATGCCTCCCTTACGTGCTCCTAAAGCAACATCTTGATTGGCTGGAATAGTGTGTGGCTTGGTTCGAGCCATTTCATTTGTTTCCCAAGTCTGTGTACCTGAGGTTTTTTGTGTTTTGTTTTTTTGAGTACACGGACAGCTAGAGGACCAGGAGGGGTTGAATGTGACAAAGTGTATTTGATTCGAATTACAGACTGCTCTGTTTAGACCTGTTGGGACTGTGTGAGTGTAATGGATAACCATAAAAGGCCACGTCCCCTGTCTCTATTTGTGCAGATGATGGTGCAGGCGGTTTTGGTGGTGGTGGCTCTGTGCGCTGTTCCTGTGTTGCTCCTGGGGAAGCCCATTCACCTGTATGTCCAGCACAAGAGAAGGGGCGGCCATCTCACGGTATGTGTGTGTGTGTGTGTGTGTGATTTTAGTCTCTTAATTATGTATGACAAATGCTTTTTTTGTGTCACAGAACTTGTGTGTAAATGTATTTAAAGGTTGGATGTGTGTGCACTTTTATCATTGTTTGTGTGTGTGTGTTTGAACAATTTGTCCCTTTCAGGGGGACCGGCGGCCACTGCTGGCAGAGAATGGTTCCATAAATGCCCAGCAGGTGGAGGTAGAGAGTGGCAGCCATGCTGAAGAAGAGGTGAGGAGGGGGGAGGGATGAAATGGACAGGCAGAGTGAAGTTTAGAGAGGACTGATGGCAGTAATAACTGTTCATTTGTTTTGCTTAATTTCAGTCACTGGAGTCAGAGTAGAACCTGTAAGTATAGGTGTGTAGGAGAGTAGTGTTTTAAACTGCCACCTTTTGTTGTTTTGTCTGTCCTTACCATTTGTTGTGCGTGTTCACTAATCAGCCATTAGTAACATTAGTATATCTCATCATGCCAATTATGGTCAGCTGACTTTCCAAGACCTCCATTGTCTCCTAATGGGTTTTGTTAATGTTTCATCATCTCACAATGTATTGGTTGGTTAGAAATATTCTAGAAATATATCGGTCATCTGTCTCGCCATTCATTCAGTCCTTTCCCCGTCTCCTCCCGTCCGTAGGAGTTTGACGCGGCAGATGCGTTCATGCACCAGGCCATTCACACCATAGAGTACTGCCTCGGCTGCATCTCCAACACCGCGTCCTACCTGCGCCTGTGGGCGCTGAGCTTGGCCCACGCACGTAAGACACACAGACACAGACACACACACAGACACAGACACACACACAGACACACACACAGACACACACACAGACACACACACAGACACACACACAGACACACACACACACAGACACACACAGACACACACACACACACACAGACACACACACACACACACACACACACAGACACACACAGAATATGTGTTTCAGACCTTGTAGAGTGGAGTTGAAATGTGCGGCGTGTGTAATGTGTGTTGTGCTCCTTGTAGAGTGGAGTGGAGATGTGCGGCGTGTGTAATGTGTGTTGTGGTCCTTGTAGAGCTGTCTGAGGTGCTCTGGGTGATGGTGATGAGGATTGCGCTGAGGTCCCAGCCGTATGTGGGCTCTGTGATGCTGGCAGCCATATTTGCAGCCTTCGCAGTGCTCACGGTGTCCATCCTGCTGGTCATGGAGGGACTCTCTGCTTTCTTGCACGCACTTAGATTGCACTGGTGAGCTAAAACGTGCACACACACACACCTTTTGGTTGTCAGTGTGATCACTGGACATTGTGTGTACTTTAAAAACATGAATATATACCCATACTAATCTACTAATATTGATTCATTCTTTCTCTCTTTCTCCTTTTCTTTTCCTCTCAGGGTGGAGTTTCAGAATAAGTTCTACGGTGGAACCGGATACAAGTTCAACCCATTCGCATTCACATCCATAATCAGCATTTCATTAGGGAATTAATTCATGACTTGTTTTTTGCCTATTACATGTTGTTGAAGAATTATGTAATGAAATCATGCATTTGATATGCACTACGGGCACCACCATTTTAAAGATGGCGTTTGCGGTCCTTTCTTTGTCTTTGCTTTTGTTTTTAAAATTTTAATTGCATTAATTCTTTAGTGGTATGTTATAGCTTTGGTATTCTGTTCAATCCCATTGGTGACTTCACCTCTCAAATCTCTGTACCATTGACGTGACCAATATATGTGCCAAACAAATTTTGTGACGTACATTAAGTGCGACTGAGACTGACTCGAAGGTCGTCATGAACGTTTCTCCTATCGATACAACCATTTTTTTCTTACCTGATGACATGCCAGATCCCTGAGGAAATCAAACATTTTACAGATCAGTGTAAACTTCACAGAAAACATTTTTTGTCATATATGAAAATTGTTACTGATCCATGAACAGACACCTGTCACTGTCACAGATATTTTGCCTCTAGTGTCTCCAAACGTTACCCATACAGTGTTTCTACCTCATGGAGTAAATGCATCGCCTAAATGTCTTAGAAACGTGTACACTTTGAGTGCTCCACTTTTGACAATGAACTTTGTGGGGTTTGTAGGAGCTGATTTAGAGAAGCATCATGCGAATGGTCCCGTTTAGTTCTCCTTCCCCTCGAAATGATTCCAATGCTTCAAAGACCATTCTAAGCTGTTTTTTCATCTTTTTTTGATGATTTCATGAACAACATCCCAATATTTTATGAAGTCGTTTTTATTTACTTAGACCATGTCAGATTGTAGCCTAACATTCACATTTTTTCTCTCCCACCTCTGGAAACATGGATTTACATGTATTGACTGACAGTCTGTCATTTCCCCCCTAAATTTGATCAAATGTTTTACAAGTTGCTTTGAACAAAAGGGTCCAAACTATAACTTTAACTATGTAATGTGTCTGCTACAGTCCTCAAGCAGTCCGTATAAATTAACCAAAGAATTGCATCGTGGAAGTGGAAGTGACGATCTGATATAAAAAATAAAGTGGCATTTAAGTGTCTCAACCAGCATGACATTGAAGACAAAACTGGATGTGGCAGGTAGCAAGCACAGTAAAACAAAGAGAAAAAAAATACTTCTGTGGGCCAATGTAATTCTCTCTGTGGAATGAGTTCACCCGACTGAACAGCTTTAAAATTATTTTTGTGATCATTGTCCGTGTTTTTCACTTTTTGTTTCACTTGTTTGAGCTGGTTTAATGGATGCTTATTAAAGGGAAAACTAGCCGATGAATACTGTGATCATGTATCCTTGGCTACTTGAAATAACAGAAGATGTGTACGTTTTTTCTTTTGTTTTCTTTTGATGCCTTTGCCAATGTCACCTTTTCAAAGGAATAACATTAAAGCCAGTGTGCATTTCTGTATTTGGTGTTTGTGCAGCCTTGGACTAAAACTGGGACTTTTCGCGCTGTTACTGATAGAGTTATTATTGGTTGATAGGATCATGTGACTACCGAAGTTTTCGCGCCATACAGAGACCTCGCCTACAGTAGCTGAATCTCTCACTATGATTGGCTGAAGGGATAGCCAGACTCGCGCCAGTTTTCGCAGTGTCCATGCTTTCTTTCGAGAGGAGTTGCGGTGAACCGATCACTAGGATTATCAAATTGTTATAAAACTTTTATCTTAATCCAGGTGCTACAACACTTTTACAAGCCATTATCCGTGTGAGGTGATCAGTTTTCATCTGTAATCATGGCTCCCAAAGACTACATGGCTGAGAAAGGTTTGTATCTTTTCTATTCCCTAGTTGATTTTAAGGTGAAGTTGACGTTAACTTTCTAGTCAGTTACTCGGCCAATGTTATCGACAGCTTGTTATGAATTCTTAATTAATTTACCCTAGCTCAAACGGCCTGCAATTAGTGTATCATTACTTTTGTGTTGACTTGTCAAGCTCGATAAGTAAATAAATGCATAACTTCCATGATGACTTGGGGGAACTCAAAGTTGAAGTATTACATTAGCTCCTGGCTAACAACTGACGTATGCTAGTTAAGTTAATTCTGCATCGACCAAAATGTTTCGTCTAACGTCATGTATGAATTGACTGCAATAGACTGCGGAAATTTCATACATTTCTTTGTTATCGCCTAGCATTTACCAACTTATTTGGTGTCCAGTTGACTTGCAACGTTGCCGGGTTGGCTAACCGCCTAGAAAGCGTATCGACAAGTTTCTCTACCCTTACGGTGCGAAATACCCGGATGGAAATTTCAGACAAAGAATTCCGCGCGAAGACCACATGGTCTTTTCAGTAGCAGTCATACCGTTCCACATCATTACCCATAGCTGTTCAATATCTAACGATATCGGTGCCTGTTATTTAGCTGCTGTTTAGTTATGGGGTGACATTGAAGTCATTTATTAACATAGTGAAGTGTACAAATGCCTCCAATTGGCATAACCTTACAGTTTAACCTAACATTGCCGATTGTGTAACCTTTACCAATAGTTATTTGTATAGCAAAGTCAGAGGACGATCCCAACGATGTGACGATGATCATTACGTGTGTTCACTCCATGAAAGTTAGCTAGACCTGAAAGCAGATGTTATTTATAAGGTGTGGATTTATAAGGTTATTTATAAGGCGTTACTATGCTCTTCACAACTTTTATTTCGTTAAAGTTAATTAACCAATGCGTTATTGCCCATGTTAAAGGATGTCCAGTCAGGAACTTGCAGACAAATTTTAAAACTCCTCATAAATTTGATTAATAATTTAGATACAAACTTAAGCAAATTGGTTTGCTTGTACCACTTGGCCAACTTCCATTGTATGTGTTCACGCTGACCCGTTGGTTTCCAACATCACACTTGTGACCCTTTTAGTTTGTGTATGAATGGTGTGTTGATTCAAGCTGATTCATATCTACATCGCCAGCTCTTGCCTATTGCAATAAGTAGGGATAGGTTGGTCCGTCAAGGCAGATGGGGTGGTAATGACGCTTTACGTCCGGGGTGGTTCGCCTACTGCTGCTGCAACTGCTGCATTGAGACGCCTTGCTCACATCCGCTTTTCTATATATATGTTGTGATGTTCTCGGAACAGGTGTAGAACAAATATCTGCATCGAATTGTACATGGAATCACCCGTGTATATAAGTGATTAGTGATTATAAGTGGTTAAGTGGTAGTATTTCATTCGTCGCAGGAGGAGCTACAACAATAACATGGGACTATTTTACATGCGCATGGATAGCGGAAGTCTGTACAGCTGTGGCCAGGCTCGAAAGCCATGTGCTTCTTTGTTTACAAAAACAGCAGAGAGCGCAAACTTGTGTCGTTGATACCTTTTATAAATCGCCTCTCAAACTGCTAAAGAACACCTGAATAGTATAGAGGAGCAAGTACCGTGCGCGATGGGACGTTTCCAGACGCATTTGATGGTATGTGTGCAAAGCTCAAACGAGGGTTGTTTTGAAATCGGGTTGTTCGCCAAGTCGAGTGGGTGATTTTTAGTTTCGAATCTATTTTGCATTGTTTCTACACAGTTTGTTGATAAAGGGTAATCGTCGGCCAGGGTTGTACGCGACGAATGAAGACGTTGATACTTCAAGGTATGGCTTTGTGATGAACAACACGGAGTCACGGGGATTAGCGGGCGCGATGTTACTCAACAAAGAGGTCGGAGAGGGACAATGTCTTATTTGGCGTAATGAGCAGATGGAGCATGGGGTCGGTGATGGCGTTGCATCTGTATTCAAACACTAGCAATTCAAGCTTCCCTCTGATCGGAACACGTTCAAAACATTTACTAGACCCTTTTCAATTGAAATATTGTCAAATTGATTAGGTCTCGTTTTTAAAAGTTTATTTTGTTTAAATGCCATTTTGTGTTAATTGTATTGTGTTTCTGTTAACGTTCTGACGTTTTTCCAGGGAAATTATTTGGTTGAAGCACTGGAATACTGTGTCTTTTTTTTCTTCTTTTTTTTTCCTGAAAGCAGACAAGAAAAAACCCTCTTGTTTGTTTTCCGAGGGCGTAAATCAGTCTTTGAGTTGATGACACTGTGTTGTTACTTCCTCTGGGAGGAGGGGTTAGGTCACATGACTAGTGTTTGTGAGTGGACAGCTCTCCAGCGCAGTTGGCTTTTTATTTAACATAATGAAGGCACACCCGTGGGGAGTGAGTTGTTATTATTTATTTTTTATATAGCATACTCCTTATTGACAAGAGACTGTTACCGAACTGGCACATGTTGGTGCCATAGCAACACAAATCCACCTTCATATGTTTGCCGAACCTGCGGATTAATCCAATTGTGAAATTATTATATGTTTGAATAGAACAATGTTCTAGGTAATACTGGCATGTGATGTATGTTCGTTATATAATGTTATTCTAACTTAAGATTTGTCCACATTCAGTAACCTTTTATTTTCTGTCTTCTTAATAGAAAAGGCCAAACAATTCCTTCAGGAATTCTACAGTGAGGATGACAACGGAAAGAAGGTTTTCAAATATGGAGCCCAGTTGGTAAGGCCGCTTGTGAAGTCAGCAGTATGTTTCGTATTCTAGTGATTGTGTGTTATTGAGTTGCCGTGCTGCAATTGGCATTGTGTTCTGACATCTTTATGTTGATAAGCAGGCTTCTATTGTCATTATGTCAAGTCTTATTTTGCATATGGAATTAGATAACCTTGATTTTTGTAAACTTTGCATTTGTCAACAATACAGCAAGCAACCTCAGAATGCACAGAGGAAATATAAGTTTTTGCGTTGCGTTTTTGAAGATCCTTCTTTGTATAAATCTAGGCCTTGGCTAATGTGTGTGTTTTTTTTCTTTTCTTTTTTTTGCCTGGCTCAGGTGGCTCTGGCTCACAGAGAGCAGGTGTCCCTGGTGGTGGACCTGGATGACATCGCTGAGGAGGACCCCGAGCTGGTGGAGAGCATCTGTGAGAACGCCAAGCGCTACATGGGTCTGTTCGCTGACGCCGTCCACGAGCTGCTGCCAGAGTACAGAGAGCGAGAGGTAACGTACACTCAGAGTCTTTCTGTTTCCTATGCAGACTATTCTCTCACGGTTTAAAACCATCTCTTCAACTGTGTGTGTGTGTGTGTGTGCATGTATATAAGGTTTTCTCCTGTAATGCCTCGATATGGCCTGTTCCTAGTGCCACCTGCTAAATCCAAGGAGGATGTTCATTCGTGTGTGTGCTTTTCATTCCCTGTGAAGGTGGTGGCCAAAGATGCCCTGGATGTCTACATCGAGCATCGGCTGATGATGGAACAGAGAGGTCGCGACCCCGCCGACACGCGCGACGCCAGGAACCAGTATCCCGCTGAGCTCATGAGGAGATTGTGAGTGTGTTTCTACAACACTTCCAGCGTCATCATCTGGAATTAACCTATGCTGATCAAACGTATTATTTATCCCAAAAAAATTATCCTTTTATTACCTTGTGATTACGTGAGGACCGCTGTTAACATAATTACCTTTTGTATGTGACTGCATTTGGCAGCATTAACATGTTTTTTGAGAGTTGGGTTACCATTATGTGGAGTAATTATATTGTATTAAAGTATTGATGTTTGGCCTCTCTGTAGTGAGGTGTACTTCAAGCCCCCTGGCACATCCAAGCCCAAGGTGGTGCGTGATGTGAAGGCGGACAGCATCGGCCAGCTGGTGATGGTGAGGGGTATCGTCACCCGTGCCACGGAGGTCAAGCCCATGATGGCCGTGGCCACCTACACGTGTGACCAGTGCGGCGCGGAGACCTACCAGCCGGTGAGAGAAGAGAGACTCATCGGTCGTCTTGTAGCAGCGATGCCATGTATAGATTTGGGTCAATCCCTCGTAACGTATGCTGGGGTTTGATAGGGTGGGCTGAGTGAATGGAGGACATTTCTGGGTCTTTGGTGTGTTTATTCTCCTTTTGTTGTTTTTTTTTTAAATTTTATTTTTTAATTTTTTTAAGAAAATGAATCAACAAGAAACCCTTTATAATAAATGTATTTGGGGGAGCAAGTAATCCTATTTAAATGCTGACAAGAATTCCTTGTTGTTTTCAGCCAGATATTTAGCAGTAGTGTCAGTATCTGGCATTCAGTTTTCCTCTATAGGTTCCCTAAGGGTAATCCTCTGATGTGCCGCGGAGCGCCATCTCCAAAGCGGTGTTTGTTTGCCTTTGACTAACTGACCTTTGCCCCTCTGCTGTGTGTGGAACAGATCCAGTCGCCCACCTTCATGCCGCTCATCATGTGCCCCAGCCAAGAGTGCGTCACCAACAAGTCTGGCGGGCGCCTCTACTTGCAGACCAGGGGGTCAAAGTTCGTCAAGTTCCAGGAACTGCGCATACAGGAACATGTATGTTTGTCTATGCTAGTGACTCATGCAGTTGTTTGCCCCGATACGTCAAGAGATGTACACCATCCTGACCACTGGGGGGTTTGTTTTCTCTTTTGCATGAAAAGAAATGTGACACCAAGGGAAGAAATGGCCGATATTGATGTGTAAATGAATTAAATATGGCCCTTGTGTCCTAATACTACTGAAATAACAAGAGTATTAAGGGTAGTAGTGTGTGTGCGTGTTCTTTTCCCACCTATCCTATGTGTGTGGTTTGCTGTTGGTGTTGAACCTTCTCCTGTGCCCCCCCCCCCCCTTCCACAGAGTGACCAGGTGCCGGTGGGGAACATCCCCCGCAGCATGTCTGTGTACGCCCGGGGAGAGAACACCAGGGTGACCCAGCCCGGGGATCACGTGGCCATCTCCGGAGTCTTCCTGCCGCTCCTGCGCACCGGCTTCAGACAGGCTGTGCAGGTGAGCTTCACTACCAGCAGGAGATAATCTCATTGATCAACGGGGACGTTAACGATACACTGTCTAGTGAACACATATTTAAGCGGGCAAGAGTCCTGCATAAGTGTAGGTGAGACGCAATCATTCGTACACAAGCCTGCACTGCCCAAGGCCTGGGTGCCGTCTGGAACTGTCTTTACCCATGGCTCATGGATCTTCTGTTTCTCTCTCTCTCTCTCTCTCTCTCTCTCTCTCTCAGGGGCTGCTGTCGGAGACGTACCTGGAGGCCCACAGCATCACGCTCATGAACAAGACTGAGGATGATGAGATGGGGACACAGGCGCTGAGTGAGGAAGAGCTGCGCCAGA
This sequence comes from Clupea harengus, assembly GCF_900700415.2. Taxonomy (NCBI): domain Eukaryota; kingdom Metazoa; phylum Chordata; class Actinopteri; order Clupeiformes; family Clupeidae; genus Clupea; species Clupea harengus. The sequence goes on from NC_045157.1 coordinate 3,853,733, forward strand.
TCACAGGTGAGGAGACGCACTTCACTCTACCCACAGTGCACTGCAGCGTCTGGAGGTGGCCCGAGGCCCAAACACAAGCCGTTGACCTGTGGGGGGGTCAGGCAGTAGAGATGGTGTAGCTCGTGATGGGTGGGAACTCTGGGAGTGAGCTATTTGTGGAGAATTCAGTTTATTCTGCTGCATTGCATTAAATTGTTAATACTTTGAACTGAGTTATGTATAGAGAAAGATGGGAGTTATGTCACAAAGTAGTCACACTGGAGACTGTTGGTGCTGTTTGGGATCTAGAAGGTGGCAGTGCCCACATTCTTATTTTCCTACCGTCATCTACATATTGGTGAGGTGGACCTCTGATGTCTACTCCATCATCGTGTCTAAACTGGCATCCTCGTCTGTCCTGATGTGTGTGTTCACCCTCCTCTGTCCTGATGTGTGTGTTCACCCTCCTCTGTCCTGATGTGTGTGTTCACCCTCCTCTGTCCTGATGTGTGTGTTCCTGTCCTGATGTGTGTTCTCAGAGGAGGACTTCTATGAGAAGCTAGCGGGCTCCATCGCCCCAGAGATCTACGGGCACGAGGACGTGAAGAAGGCCCTGCTGCTGCTGCTGGTGGGCGGGGTGGAGCAGGCTCCGCGGGGCATGAAGATCAGAGGTGAGTGCCCAGGGCGTGGGGCAAGGGCCCGATACTCTCAGGTGGTCTGAAAATGTGCTTCAGGACCAAGAAAGTGTCTACAGAGAATGTGATCTAGTCTGAAATGCACAACAATATCTTTCATTTAATAATAAACCAGTAGACTATCTATCTATTCAGGCATCCCCTGCAGACTTGCATTGTGAAAATGTAGTGTGTGTGTGTGTGTGTGTGTGTGTGTGTGTGTGTGTGTGTGTGGTTTTACCTTTTGTTCATTTCCATTCTCCCCCTGCTTCTGTTTCAGGCACCATCAACATCTGCCTCATGGGAGACCCAGGAGTGGCCAAGTCTCAGCTGCTGTCCTACATTGATCGCCTCGCTCCTCGCAGTAAGCCTCGTCCTCCATCCCTCTCAGTGTTAGTTGGGTGTGTGTGTGTGTGTGTGTGTGTGTGTGTGTGTGTGTGTGTGTGTGTGTGTGTGTGTGTGTGTGTGTGTGTGTGTGTGTGGAATATAAATGATGCTAGAAATGGTACATATGGATAATCATTCTACTGTGAGTTCCTATGCTGTTGGAGAAGCGGAAGTAAAGAAGGAAGTGGAGCTTGTTGCTGATGACCATGGTTCTCCTCCGTCCCCTGTTCTCAGGTCAGTATACGACTGGACGAGGCTCCTCAGGCGTCGGTCTCACGGCTGCTGTAATGCGGGACAACCTCACTGGGGAGATGACCCTGGAGGGCGGAGCCCTGGTGCTGGCTGACCAGGGGGTGTGCTGCATCGATGAGTTTGACAAGATGGCCGACGCCGACCGCACAGCCATCCATGAGGTCATGGAACAGCAGACCATCTCCATTGCCAAGGTAACCACATTCTGAGACGGATGTCCAGATTCAGTTCCCGCTTAATTTCCATTCGGTACCATTAGCTATACTGGTATTAGCTTTAATTTGGAGTTCCTTTGCATATTGAAGTCCATATATACGGATTTAAGAAACTATTTGAATTGGTCAATTTGCGTGGCTTTTTGTCTAAAAGGTCTTTCATTAGTCTTTCAACAAAATTAGGAAATGCAAGTTAACCCCTCTGTCCCAAAGACGCTTTCTGCCCCATAGACTAACTATCCGCCCCTTCATCCATTGTGTCCCAGGCTGGTATTATGACCTCCCTGAATGCCCGCTGCTCCATCCTGGCAGCGGCCAACCCCGCGTACGGGCGCTACAACCCCCGCAAGACCATCGAGCAGAACATCCAGCTGCCCGCGGCGCTGCTGTCGCGTTTCGACCTGCTGTGGCTGATCCAGGACAAGCCCGACGCTGAGGCCGACCTGCGGCTGGCCCAGCACATCACCTACGTGCACCAGCACTGCCGGCAGCCGCCCATGCACTTCACCCCCATCGACATGAAGCTCATGAGGTGAGCGCCCGGGGGCCGGTGGCGGCTGGAGATGCACGTTTGGTTCTTTGTGGGTGGTTGTTGTTTTTTTTTTTTTAATGCAAGTATATTTGCAGCAAATAGGTTTTTAGCAGGTAGAAAGGCAAGGGGAATATTTATTTGTATCGTTCCAGGTCTTGAGTTTGCATTAAGAATGTCTAGTCTGTCTCTGCTGTGTGCTGATTTGCACACTTTGAGTTGATCGTCAAGGTGATGCTCTGTATAAGCTGTGTGACAGTGGGCCAAGTACTTGGGAGCTAAGCAGCTGTTCCATCCCTTGTTCTTCAGTGTTCCATGTTCATGTTCTTGTTCTTCAATGTTCCATGTTCTTGTTCTTCAGTGTTCCATGTTCTTGTTGTTGTTCTTCAGGCGCTACATGACCCAGTGCAAGAACCGTCAGCCGATGGTGCCTGAGGAGCTGGCTGACTACATCACAGCGGCGTACGTGGAGATGAGGAAGGAGTCGCGCGTCAGCAAGGACACCACCTTCACCTCCGCCCGTACGCTCCTCTCCATCCTGCGCCTCTCCACCGCTCTGGTGAGCCCCCCAGCAACCCCACACTAATGATACACACACACACACACACACACACACACACACACACACACACACACACACACACACACACACACACACACACACACACACACCCAGCCACCCAGCAACCCCACACTAATGATACACACAACCCCCCCCAGCAACTCCACACTAATGATACCCACACGCACGCACGCACACCCATCCATCGATCGCTGACAAACACGCCTGTCCCCAGACCGGCTTCATTCTTTTTCAGAGAGAGAGAGAGAGATTGGGTGGATGATTGTCAGATTTGAATCCCAGTGGGCCAATGAGTTCCAACCAAGCAGAAGAAAGTCTGCTGGAACTCTGCACTCATATAACCGCACTCAGCCTGTGTGGAGACAAAAAAGGGCTGCATCATAGGTTTCTGTTCCCCAAAACGAGGACCGCTTCTGGCTCCTAACCCTCAAACGTGTCTGTACTCAGGCGCACTGCTGGAGGGGCACCATGTGTGGCACCATGTGTGGGCACCTTGTCTGGTCCTCCGTGTTCCACAGGTTTCAAACGCAGCCCTCCTGGCCCATCTGCTAGTAGTAGTGTGGCTGACTGGGCTGCCATGCAGCCGTTGGTTCGTCCTGCAGGTGCAGGTGGAGGTGGAGGGAGAGGGAGAGGAGAGGGGGAGCCCTGAGGCTGTCTGTGGTAAAGTGCTTACAGTGCAGGTAGTAGCCATTTCCAGCCTACCGCAGTGTGAGCACTTCTTTCATATGCAGCCACGTTGCTGTGCTCACGGCTAAGAAGGAACCAGTCGAAAGGAATTGAATTAATGAATGGGAGATTATGAAACTTTCCAGTATTACAGTTTACCCTGCACATGTTCGCTCCTATATGATATTATTCATTATTTTGAAATACTTGCAACTGATGCATCACCTGTCTGCTTATCTTCACTGGGAGAGAACTGGTATGAGATGGTAAGATCCTGCCCCTGTGTGTTAAAAGTGCTGTTTGTGCAGGTAGCGTATTTACAGACCTACTGCAGAAGCGGCACTTCACAACACACTCGGTGCCAGATGCTGCACTATGACTGACCACAAGGGGGCAGTGTGTAGTTACTCGCACTGAAAGGCCCCAGCATCCTGTCCAAGATTCAGGATCTCTTTAATTTAATGAACATGGCCTGGTTGTAAGCTCTTGAGCTGCATGTGTGGGCCTGTTTGTCATCCACCCCTCCTTCTGATGCCGTGGCTCCGGTCAGCTTTGCAGGGTGGGCAGTCAGCCTGAGTGCGATGGAGCCGCTGTGCAAACCCATGCAAAACTGACCGTGCCCATGACTGTCTGCACCCATGTGCCAAACCCATGCCAGAACTGACCATGCCCATGACCGTCTCCACTCCACCAACATCACCATTGTGTTGAATGCTTTCTCTCTGTGTGTGTGTGTGTGTGTGTGTGTGTGTGTGTGTCAGGAATACACAGGCCATACAATGATTAAAAACACGACTTTCTACATCACAAGGACACAGTCTGAAGATGCTGGCGCTGCCGTAGAGGACTTAAACTGCCTGCGTGTGCAGCTCGCTTTTTTGTCACCCTTCAGCCAGTGGAGAGTCTAGCTGGTGTTGAGAGGCGGAGACTTGGGCAATTGCTGGCCATTTGATTGGGCATTGCACTTGTCTCGGTCTGACAGTGCCGGCACAGCTCAGCGGTGGATGGCTTATTGATTGTGGGCGTGACGAGGCATGGCAGGGCTTTTAGTAAGGGTTTGCAAATAGCTGCTGCGGCCCTCTGGGATGTAAGGAGGATCAAATCCAGGAAAAACAGATCTATTACTTTTGTTTATTGCTCCTTTGCTTTGAGATGGTGCACTCAGTTTATGTACGCAGTCCAAGTGGCTTACACATAGTATGCTCATCCAAATGTGTAATTTTATTCACGTATTTCAGTAGTGGGTGGGGTGGGTGTTGTCTGTCTGTGAATTTGATGTAAACAGTCATCCAATTGGTCGTCTTAAGGCCCTGTGCTTATGTCTGGCGAACCTCCATATATGTGTGTGTCTGTATGAGATGAGCCGTGTCCAGAGTGTGACCTCGTGTGATGTTCTGTCCCTGCAGGCTCGCCTGCGTCTGGTGGACATGGTGGAGAAGGAGGACGTGAACGAGGCCATGCGTCTCATGGAGATGTCCAAGGACTCCCTGCAGGCCGACAAGTCCTCCACCACCAGGTTAGACTTGCTGAAGCTGGAGTTAAACATCCGCTCACACTCCCAGTGTTGTCAAAAGCATTTTTTTTATTAAGATATATTTTGATTTTAATTTTATTAATATAAAGAGGAGGCAGTTTTAAGACAAGAAAACACATGTAGGGTCTGACAATGCAAGGCATTTGGGTACGTGTTGATTATAATGGTTCTCTGATCTCTGTGAAACGGTGAACTGAACTGTTACTGTTTGCACGTTTCATCTCTGGGCATCTTTCCCAGGAGTCCTCCTCTCCTCTCCTCTCCTCTCCTCTCCTCTCCTCTCTCCATCCTGCCTGTGTTAAATCCCTTCCCCCAGGTCCTGGTGCCCTTAGACCCCTCACAGATGTGTTTATGATCTCAGTTGCTATTTTTTTCCTTTCTTTTTTCCTGCCCTCTATCCCATGATTCTGCTCCCCGTGTGCTACGGCCTGCTAGGGGCTCCCGTAATGAGCGATGAGGAAGTGTTAAAATTCCAGGCTCTTTTATGGCCGGCTCTGCTCGGCGCTCCGCTCGGCTCACGCGGCAGGAGGCGTAGCTGATGGAGCCAGTAAAACACAGGGCCTGTCTGCTCGGCGCCTGCTCAGCACCCACACCCCTCTCCACACACACACACACACACACACACACACACACACACACACACACCCCCAGACTAGCTGTTTTTCCGCTGGTGAACAGAATGCTTTATCAGTGCATTATGTATTTGGGGAAATGCACTTCAACATGGGCACCTGAGACTGGCGATGGGGACGGAGAAATGCAGTGCAATGAAATTCAATCCGCGTTTGGCCCATGTGTTTTCCCTTCACCTGTGCTTTTAACCGTGACGCATCAAGCCCAGTCTCCCTTGGGACTGATCCCTGGCTTTCAAGCCTGTGTGGTGTTCTTACCTGGTTTTCTGTGTCATTTCCTTGCTGGTATTCCCCGGTATATCCATAACTCTTTTTGTCTCTCTCTTGTCTGGTCTGCACAGGACGCAGAGGCCCGCTGACGTGATCTTCTCACTGGTGCGTGAGCTGGCGGGCGAGGGTGTGGGCGGGCGCGGCGGCACCGGCGGATTGGTGAAGCTGGCGGAGGCAGAGCAGAGGTGTGTGACGCGTGGTTTCACCCCGGCGCAGTTCCAGTCGGCGATAGACGAGTACGAGGAGCTCAACGTGTGGCAGGTCAACCAGGCACGCACCCGCATCACCTTTGTGTGAAGGACCGCCATCTCTGATTCTACCAATGACACACACACACACACACACACACACACACACACACACGACAAACTGTGGAGGGGGAGGAGCGATGAGGACCGGAAGTGTACAGAAACGCCAAAATGGAGATCATCAGTGGACTCGAGGATCAAGGCGGCCATTTTGTGTCTGTTTGCGTTTGTTCCCTGCATTATGCTTAATGGATTTGGTAGCTGCAAGGAGCCAACATGGGAAGGGAGGGGTGGTGGGGGGATCTTTGGACTCATAAGGGATTGTGGTTTTCTAACTTATGGCTGTCTGCAAAGAGTGATTTTTGATTTATCTTTCTCTGCTTGAAAGAATTTATGCTTGTCTGTAAAGTGCTTCACTTTTAAAAACGAATGATCTGAAATAAAGTTTTGTGTATACATACACACAACCGAAGTGTCTCTTTGTTGAAAAACTGCCTAAATGCAATGATGTGCAGACAAAACATTTCCATGCCCACCTTGCCATCTACTATTGTTTTCCTTTGGGCCTTGGGAGTTATGATGTGTTTAATTACAACCTAGGCTTACTGAATGCCCGGAGACCAGTACTTGTAAGCAGTTTTCCACGTGTATTTGATGGTGTGCTCTGCATACAGTATAATCACGTAGACGGGATCGTGCCAGCGGGCCAGCAGTTAAAACCCTTCACCATACTTTGTAGTTTCTGGACTGGCGTTCAGATAGCCGGCCTTATTTCTTGCAGTTCATGTAATTACAAGCCCCGCGCAACTGCTTCAAATCTGTCGGGTATGTTACGTCTCAGGTGGAATTTTAATCGGTTAGATTTTCGGTGCATTTTTACGGTTTCCAGACTGAGTAGAGCGGAAGGAATTGACAACGTGCCTCCGGTCAGGACCTCAGACAGTAAACGGACTTCTGGCCAACTTTCCCCCTGTATGTCCGTGAATATCGACAGACAGACGTCAATGGTTTAAATAGCCGTTCCCATAGCCCTACAAATGACAAAGTTGCTCTGTCGACGTAATGCTATTAAATTACATTTCTGAACCTGCATATTTTTGCCCATGCCTCAGGGGAACATCTGTTTTCTCCAACGGAAACATTTAATCGCCTCTGTATATTTTGACATTTACTGGAAAACGACATGTTTGGCACTTCTTGACATGTCCACCGGATGAAGATGGATGTTTTTCCAACAATTCTTTTGACAGTAACCTCATTCTTAGCCTGACTTCTATGGCATCATGTGGGCTTGACGCCGGTTTGACACAAACTGCATGATCTAAAAGTCCAGTCTGTGTCAATGGAGCTCCATGTCGGTTTTATTCTGTCATGATGATACATCCTCTTGACCTACAGAAATTGGGGTTTTTTTCTTTATAAGGGAATGGGACAGTGAGTAGAAATGCTGCTCAGACTCCCATTCGATGCAAGTGTTATACATTTCTTAAGGATACATTTGACAAATCCCAGGACAAATGCAATGTATTTCCCAAAGCAGAGGGAATTAATGTTAGTTTTAGTTGTACGTGCTTGTGTGCAGGTTGCCTATTATTTTCATTATATTTCACTACCCTTTCCCATTTTGGTATGCTAGCCATTACGCTTTATCTCTGCTGCGCATAGGCTGGTAGGCCTAATTGGTACCAGAGGCGTCTGTATGGGTTCCTAGGCGAGGAGGGCACTAGGGGCAGGCCTGGGAATTACCTGGAGCCTATTGGCCAAGTGTCCTCCACATCTCCACGTGTTGGATGATTTACATTAGACTGGATGTATAAGAGTACATAGAGTTTGCCACTAAAGACGAAGGGACCGTGCATCGCACACACAGGTGAGTTGTTTACTTGTTTATTCTGTAGAATAAATGTATTGTAAAGTTTACTATTTTGCTCAATAGTTTAAAACAAACTGTTCAAAATGTGACGTTTGGATACAAATGAGGACTGTCGTTTTTTAATTTGTTGTTTTGATAGATTTCCCCCTCCTGTTGTTAACATAATATCATCGTTTGCTGTTAATTAAATGGGGTATTTCTGTTATATTTGAGGTTCATATTTTTCTGTATTGTTTTTGCCAGACCTTCATTTTCTAATTTGTATGAAAGACAATTTAAAATGGCAGTAATCAAGGTCATGACAATTGTTTGTCGATTTCTAGCACGGCTTCTACCACACAAAGTGTTTAAACTGCATACACGAATGTCTCATTTATCTGGCATATTGAAATTACAACAGACTTTTGCTCCTGAACTGGCAAATGTTACCTGCTATAACCAGCTCCAAACTTGCAGGTGGTTACAATGACGTGCCTACTGTGGCTTGCGGGGATCGCATGCTGTCTCACAGCGCTGCCAGGTTGGCCAAGTTCTTACATCCAGGAATTCGCAGTGGAATATAGTCTATTGCAAATTATTCGGTACTATATTTGGAAATAGAGAACTCATTTATTTCTGTGTGAACTTTTTATTATAGGATGGATTGATGCCAAGTCTATGTTGAACATTATTAGACAAGAAGGTAATATTTCCGTTTTTGTCTCCCTTTGGTCTGTGTCCAGGTAGTATGATGTCTGGTGTATGTGCTTTTGGGAGGGACTGCTTTAGGAGTATAGTCCAGTTTATCACATAATAAACTGCTTTATCTTTGCATTTAAATATTTTACAGTCTGCTGGAATATCAACATTAATAGTTTGCAGAGATTGTATGTAGTACTGAAAAAACAACTACAGTTAAGAAATGGTTCCTGTTGACTCCTCAATGAAGTTGGCTGAACAAAAGCAAACATTATCTGAATAATCTAAATATTCTTGTGGGACAGAACCATTTTGCCTCAATGCCATTAACTGACTTCATGTCACAACTGACTCTAGGACACTAGTTAAGAAAATCCTTTGTCACCCCTTGACAGAACATTTCGTCAAAGAATCCCATTTCCAAGAAATCAGAAATACAATATTCCACCTCGATAGAACTCCTTTTCCTAAATAACCCTTCAAAGATTTTCCTAAATATCCATACATTTTTTTAAATGTATGCATTTCCCACTCTGCATTGCAGAGACCCTGCCCGGCAGTACCCTGAGCATTGACTCAGAGAAGGCCAATGGTTTCCTCTCCCACACCCGACCCAAGAGGAACGTCGTGGACCACCGCTGGTACCGATCCTCTCCGGACTTCCAGGCCTACTACCGCTACTACACCAGCATCGGACACACAGAGGGGGTGAGCCACGGACCGGACCGGGTCTGAGGGGTTGTGTTGAACTGCTCTAGTGGGTTAAAATGTCACAGGAATAATGGGTATCGGAGCCTTTGGGAATTCTGCAAGAATGAAGTAACACCATGTAATGTGGTGCAGAAAACATGAGGCTGTACTTTCTCTCTCTGGTGGACATCCTAAACGGTCTAATAATGTGTCTAACAATGTTTCTACAGATAACAAATTAGTATTTGTTAATAATGGATGTTTTTTCTGTTTTCTGTGTTGTCTCATCTCTCTCCCCCGCCCACCATGCTCACCGAACTCTTCCGGTTGTTTCATCACCATCCCGTTCCCTTGGCATCGCTCCCCGTCTCCCTGGGCAACCCCAGCTCTACGAGATCGACAGGCTCAGGATGCTCTACCAGCAGATGCGCCACCTGGAGCAGGTGCACGGCCCCAACGCCTCCTACTACCAGAACAAGTTAGGGCTCCCCACCCTGATGTGTGATCCGGCGAAGGACAAGAAATGCCCTCTGCCTCCCCCCCCGCCAGCCCCCATAAAGGGGCACGTTCCCCCACCCCCCCAAAAGGGGCACGTCCCTCCCCCCCCGCCTCCCCTCTCACAGGCTGATGTGATCCATTTATGCAATGCCAGGGACCCCCTGTGCAAGCCCCACATCGTCTACCTGCCAACCGGGTCGGTTCCGGTGCTTTGTGACCCTCGCTACCACCCGTCCTGCAAGCTCCACAAAGTACCTCCTCCCACCTTGCCACCCCCTCCTCCTCCTCCCCCCCCTCCCAAGAAGTCGGAGCCCCTCCCGCCTCCAGTGCCCATCCGCTACAAGGGCATGGAGTACGACTGCGATCCTTACTGGGATCCCGACTGTTTGATCGACCACCCGCCACGCCCCAGCAAAGGCAAAGTGATGCCCCCTCCGCCGCCACCGCCCCCTGAGGAGGAAGAGGAGGAGCCTGAGGCAGAGGAGCCAGCGCCACCCGCGCCCGTGGTCAAAAAACAGGCGTACCCGTACCCGTACCCCTACCGCTACCCCTACCAGCATGAGCTGTACGACCCCTACCTCCACTCCTACCCCAGCGCAGACACCGAGTAGAGCCTGCGGACACAGAACCACAGGCAGAGGAGGAACAGGGGGATCACCTCAAGTAGTGTAAGGGAATAATACTGACAGCATCACAGAGCTATAAACACTCAGCTCCGAAAGAAGAAGCCATATGCAGATCGCAAAGTGTTAAGGTGAAGGGATCACACAAGTTCTTTTGAGATTTAAGTGTAGTTATCGGGCGTTGTTATGCCAACTGTATGCTATGTGCTGTAAATGCATTGTGTCTTAGTCAACCACCACTGATTTTACCACTGACAGGTATTCTGAGGAAACAAATAAACATTCAAATAATTTTCTCTTTTTCTGTGTTTGTGACAACATGACAAATTTACAATTTCCACGTTTTTCATTTGAGCAACTGCCATTTCCTTTCCCTGTAAATATGCTGTTGGCTCAGTAATGGGGGGAATTGAGAGCCCCAAGCCTGAGGAGGTGGTTTAGGAGAGGTGAGGTCATGCTAAAGTCTCAGAGGTTTTCAATTTACTGCCACATGGGAATAAAAAACGAGACACTTACCAGAGCAATAACCGTAGCCTGGGAGGGGATTTCAGTCAAGTTCTGCCACCTTTGCATTTAATGCCCAACTAAGAGCTGACTCGCACCCCCTTAATAGGGCTACCCATCTCCTATTTTCCAACAGTAGCTCGTAATTATTTGCCCCCTGCCTTGCAAAGAAAATAGGGCACATTACCTTGTAACAGGCCTTAAATGACTTCAAAGGGACCGGTAACTGCAAACACATTCTCACCTACGGGCTTGTAGAATGCAGAGGCGCTGACATGGCAACAGGTGAGGTTTATGAGCAGGTTCCCATGGTTACGGGTCTTGTCCCTCTCAATCCAACAAGAGGGGTCTGCTAGTTATCAGTTCCTGTGCTATATGATCTAGTGTTATATCATACCTGTGTTATTAAGCACCATGCAAGTTATGAGAATATATTAAAAATATATATTAAAGTTAAATACATAGTGTGTGTATATCGGCACACTTTACTGAACCATCCAAAATGAGCATCAATCCTAACAGATATCAACAACAGCCGATCTATATTGGAATGAACACTTTTATCTTACTATTATTAATGGTCGTTCAATAACTTAAGAAACATTTGATGATGGAAAAGACACAAACACACAGCCAAAATCAGTAGACATTTATTTTTCTCTCAAGAACAAACAAGAATAATTTCAGCAACAACAACAGAAAGAAAGCCAAAGAGTACAATGGAAGTTTTGCGTAAGTTCAAGTGTACCAGATACCAAAATGCACACTCCAACACCTAAACAGATGAGTGTGTCTGTGTGCGCAATTACGTTTACAATTGACCTGCCCATGTTGCATTTGGTACAGCTAGTCACCCAGTCTTGAGCGGCTGTACTTGGCTGCTTTAAATCATCCCCTAACTGTGACAACTAAATCAAGGATTTTTTGTTTTTGTTTTTCTTTAAATAACGGTGTTAGTGTGAAGACACCAGCGAGCAAATGAGGATCTGGAGAGCATGCTGCCTCTTCTGAATCCTCTCTCTCCTATAGTCAAAGGCATCCCATCCTTGGGCTTTTTAATGGTTTCCTTTTCAGTTTTTTTTCCTTCTTCAAAAGAACAGCCCCCTCATTCTTCGGCCGATGCCCTGGCGGTCATAGAGGACGTTGAATTTATTGATGAACTGGTTCATGCTGTTGCAGGTCTTTGTGATGGTGCCCAGGTAAGCCATCAGGCCCACGTCGTTACATTGCTGCAGCAGAGCAAGGCAGGGAGAGTCAGGGGGATACGCACAGACACACACAACTACCCACCAGCAAAATGACATAACACACACACACACACACACACACACACACACACACACACACACACACACACACACACACACACACACACACACACACACACCACAATGTGCTATAAACTCAGAGAAGACTACACTGGGACGAACAGGAAAACTGACCAAGGCTAGAAGCAAAATCTCCCTTTGTTTTGAAGACAAAGGGAGATCGCACCAAATATTGATTTAAGTTTGTTTTTGTTTTTGTTGTTGTCTTTTTTACTGCATTTTGTAAAGTAAAAACTATTCATGTCATTATTTTTGAGAGCATCCTCACATTACAGCCTTTTTCCACAACGGCCTAAAACCTTTGCAGTGTATTTTTAAACATGTACTTGAGAGGACACATCCAATGGGGGCGATACTCACATCGTAGAAGTCGGTCTTGAACTTGAGCGTGCTGAGCACGGGCAGCCGGTGGCACAGAGCATTAGCCTCTCGGAGAATCTCATGGTTGAAGGGCACCTCACCTGAAAAGAAAAGTAGTTCATTACTACAGAAACAAGGTTGCCGTCAAAGCAAGGCAAAGCAACAGTTTGCGGTAAATTAGTGCACTGACATAGCCTGACGATGTCATACTCATAATTCTAGTCAGAATATGAGTCTGATATCGCTCCATTGGGCTGTGATTATGGGGCGTGTTTCAACAGAACCAGGAGAAAAAATGCCTCTTCGCTCAATTGGTTACCTACAACCAATCAGAACAACGTAGTATGTGACCAGGGGCAGCTGATACATTACACTTTTACCGGATCCCGTAGGAAGGAAGGCAAAAACATCTTTTCGATTGACAAATGCCTTGATCGCGTTTCTCTGTTCCTCTTTCAAAATGAATGCACTGTCAATGTCTAAATGCACTCGAATCTATACATTTCAGCTCTCCAGCGGCAGCCATGTTTGTTGAAAACGAATTCAACTCGTGTGTTGGTGACGTGGTTGGTTACGTTACTGTTGATCATCTGTCCATCATCGTATAAAGCCCGCCTTAACAATTTGATTGGTACGGCCGATATCGAGCCGCAGATAATTTCTCCTCAATGGAGTAATGCCAGACCGAACTTCCCAACCAAAAAATGTGTGGGCGGGGCTAAGTTCGGTCTGGTATCCAGGCTAGCACTGACATGAAATAGACACGATTACAATGGCGTGATTAAATGTATGACATGGGGATACACAGTTTCCTAATCCTCGTTTCTCTCCCCTCCAGAACTAAGTGAAAATTAAGCAGCTAATAGTTGGTCATCAAACTGGGCCATACGGAAGTGTGACTTTAACAACGTGACCCAAATCAGTGTGACCTCCACACACTTCCACCGGCCCCCGTGCACAGGCCTCACCTGCTTCCACTGCTTTGACGTACTCCAGGATCACCTTCACCCGACTGTGGAGCATCTTAATGGCACTGTGTTGGGCGATGAGGTGCTCTGCCACTGAAAAAAACACACACACACACACACACACACGCACACACGCGCACACGCGCACACACACACACACACACACACACACACACACACACACACACACACACACACACACACACACACACAAATGACTTACGGCTGACAGCTGCTGGTGCTTTGGAGAAGGCAGAGGCTGCATCGCATGTCAATCCAATAAAAGTATTGTTGTAGTTCGTCTACAACCATGTCATTTATTCTAGGTTACCCGAGTACATGTAAAAGCAGTATGTTTAATGTTTATTTCTTCTTTTTTTGGAGAGGACACAGCATCAAACCAACTATGACACGCACTGAGGACATGCCGACTAAGCAGCTAATGTTTTTTGGGTTGGGTTGCCGTGGTTACCGGTGGAGTTCTCCCCTGTGCCGGTAGCAGTCATGCGGGCCACGTGGTCCACGCCTATCCGCTCGGCCTCCTCTGTGGCCAGAGTGTAGCCCAGCTCTGCAAACAGCATGGTGGCCTGGGGCACAGAGCATGCAGAGGGAGAGGGAGAGAGAGAGAGAGAGAGAGAGAGAGAGAGAGAGAGAGAGAGAGAGAGGGAGAGGCAGAGGGAGAGGGAGAGGGAAAGAGAGAACACTTTATGAAGACATCAGCCTTGGCAACGGTGAAGGGCAATTACTGTCTGAGATTTTGAGTCCAGGGCAGATTTTTGCTGCCCGGATCTGACCTTCTGGGTGATCTTTTAATCTTTAATATGCTGGCTGGGCTAATAACTCAGATACAACTGATACAAAAAAAACTGATCTGCTACCTTATCAAAATTACTATATAAAGGACTCATAAGGTGCAGCTTACCTCTCCATTGATGATATCAATAACCGACTCGAAGACATTGACAGGGAGCTTTGGGAGAAAGAGCAAAAAAGAGGACATTACATCATCACACTTCACTGACATCATTTATCATTGTTCCACACTGTTCCTTAAAGACATACAAAACAAACATTCATATACACATTTAGCATTTAGATGCAATCATCCTCAGTTCTACTCACATCGGTGTGCTTTGTCATGGGGTTAAGCTTGAGGAAAAGGGGACTCTCAATGATCTCACAAATCTGCACACAATGAATGAATGAAAAAAATAAATAAAAAAATAAACAAAGCCAAGGAGCAGGAGTCACATTTCTGAAACTAAAGCTGTATGAAAATATAGAGGTATAATCAATTTCATGGACGTATGCTAAAGTCAAGTAATTGTGATGAAGGTAGGGTTTGCATCAGCTGCTCTGGATTTACTAAAGTTGATGCATTCTGTAACCCTACTTGTGACACTTTCATTTAGCTTAATCTAAACAGTGTGATGTTTTTGTATGTTAGAAGCATCTTTGTTCTCTTTATTCATCAGTTTTCTTCTAATCTGATCCCAAATAAATAACACTTCCACAACAACATACATGCAAGTATAATATAATACAGCATAGTATAGTCTGTTTCTCCCAAACCCCATCGAATCCCTTGATCTGTTGCTGCACCACGCACCTGCTTGTGAATGTGGATATCTGATTGGTCACAGGGGCCGCCTGTTGTATACCAGCCTAGAAACTCCATTTCCTTAAAAACCTGTTTAACTAATGAGACAAAGGTAGCGCGAGACAATCTTAGAACCACACTAGAACCAATCAAGACACAAGGATGGACATGAAAATGATGTTTACATTAACGTCTTGCTTGCAAGATGACGTGCCTTGACATGGGTAGGCCCATATGCATATAGTGCACACATAGACAGACAGACAGACAGACAGACAGACAGACACAAAGACAAACAATGGTAAATTGACTGCATTTATATAGTGCTTTTCTACTCATAGAGCATTCAAAGCGCTTTACACATTAATGCCTCAGACATCTACCCATTCACACACCAATGGCAGAGGTTACTATCTAAGTTGCCAACCTGTGCATCGGAAGCGTTTGGGGGTTCAGTGTCTTAACAAACACACACACACACACACACACACACACATATACTCACATTGTTCTTCTTTAGTATAGTAGTACTCTTTGTCAATGTGTACTCGGTCATCCACCGTAGCGGACAGAAGCTCAAAGGAGTTCATCACCTCAATGTTTCTGCCCTCTTGCTTCCCAATCAGAGCACCAATCACTGGACAGGGAAATACACAATCAACCATGAAATGATGCTACTTCTACAAAGATATAAATATACACATAACAGCAGGCATACCTCTTTATATGACTGACTTTCTATTGATTTACTTTCCATTGGTCTGTAATGCACCAATATTTCACACATTCCCTCTCACAGTCATTTTTTTCACTGTATAATATTTTGTACAAGACATAATAGACAAATATGTTCTCACTACCTATATCTTCACTTTGCAGAACAAAACTCAACACATAAGCCCGTTTGGCAGTGGTTGTGGTGTGAGCCCTGTGAGCCACACAGACTGACCATGATGTCCACTTACCCTGCATTGGACGTCCCTCCTGCGAGCGAATGCGTATCCAGTGATCTGAGATGTTGAGGATGACTAGCGGATGTAGGGCCACAGACACACTCCCCGTTACCCCAGAAGCCATGACGCTGGGGCTTGCTGTGAGAAGGCATCATTTAGCAAACATTTGTGAACTTAAGGACGCAACAAGTTTATCCAATGTTCTGTCCTTGCTGAAGAGGAATGCCAACAAGTAGCGTAGCATTTACATGTCACCTAACCTTTTAGTCATCATCGTCAAGTGATACAACTTTCGTACAATACAGAGTAACTGTAATATCTGTGACTGAGTTTTTGTTGACAGTATGGGTATGACTAGCTTGTTGTTGTCATTGATGACCACTAATGATGTTGATGCAGTTGGGGAGAGATATAACAGAGGCTGTCAACTACTGTAATCAAGATTATCTCAAAACAGGGGCGTAGCGAACTATGTGACATGAAATAAACCACAGAAAAAGACGCTATGGCAGTGTCAAACTACCGTTAGCCATTCATCGGTTTAATGCAGCTAGCTAGCTAGGTAGCTAGTCATGGCATTGAACAACGTTTATGAAACAACTAAGCAAGTGCCTATAAGTGATTATTCCAAGAGTTAACAACACTACTCTGAATTAAATTGATTCCCAATTAACCATGGATTTAATATTTGTCTCGTTGAAGGAACTATTTTGACTCTTAAATGTAAATATAGTTACCTGCCCCATCCACTTCCATTCCACCACCATTGCTTGTCGCCATCTTGTCTGACTGACACCTGCGCAAGCGCGCATGGGTTTGTGTAGACTAAAGAATGGTTGTATGCCATCTGCTGCCATCTGCTGGGTGCAACGCCTTATGGGATAAGGAATACGAAAATGTTGAGCGAAGCGAAGCGGAGGCAAAGAACTCTACAACGCGAAGCCGAAAAACAATCGAATGAACAGTGGGGGGCAAAGCGAGGCTTTGTGAAACACTGAAACACAATTGTGCCACGATATTTAAAAACGGTGACACCTACTGGCCACTTTTGCTATAGTCGTGGAACAACAACTCAGACAAGCATTTACAAATTCGAAACTATGTATTATCCTGGTGGGTTTTGCCAAGCTACCAATACATATTTTGGAAAATCCCCATACATCAAACAAAGAAATAAAAGCTTCCAGATTGCCTGAAGCAGCTAATTTGGGACTGTAATGAACAGTGTGTTTCAATAAATGTATTTTTTTCTGTTATCTTTATTAACATCAGAGGGGTCATTTCAGTTGCTTGGTATTTCAGTTTCATGTGAAGGGCATGACATTTAGGATGATGTTTCTTGGGATAAATAACCACATGGATTTAGTGGGTTTGAGTGTAGGCCTACATTGTAGCCAATGAAGTGAGGCCCTTTAAATGTGCTTGCTTTGTGGGACATGATTTATCTACGGCGGATTGAAGTGTGAGTGAATGTAGCTTATAGAAAATGAAGATCAATAAGGGGAAATGAAGGAGCAAGGAGCGAGACCCATTTGTTATATGCAAAAGTCCGTATTCATTTCATTCTTTTTCGTATAGCAGACGTTTCTGTCTAAAACAGCTTGCAAAGGCAAGCTGCACCGAACGGGGAATTACAACATTGATCAACAGCTTTGTTTGCCATCAATGTTAACCACTGTACCACCACGTGTGTCGATGTTTCATTAAAATATATTTATTCAGCTGTTGAGACGAGTCGGCTTCTTTTCTAACAAACTTCCTCCCAAGCCACATACACAAACACTCTATCACATGGAACACTTGTTGCTGGCATACCGGTATTTTGTCATCGTATAAAGGATATACAGCACATCGCTCCAGCCAATAAGTCAGATAATTGTGATAAAATCTCCCTCCTCTCACAAAAAGACCAAAGTAATGTATATGCTGATGTATGATCAACATATGAACGCACCAAAGCGTCGTTTAGCCATGGTCACGTGACATGGGCGTTATGAACTACATTTTAGAGCAGTGTCGAAATATCTGCGCATCGGAAGCTCGTCACAGCGGCAGTATCAAGCGTCCCATTCCTAGGATTGGACAACATAATTTATTTCGTGTTCACTGCATAGTAGTTTATTATAGGTCTAAGAAGTAGAATGCGGTCTCTTAGAAACTTTTAACTTAAAATCTCACGGGTACAAAATTGGTCCGTCTACATAATATGACCGTGTAATCATTGTTCACGAGTCAATGGTGGTTC
Source organism: Clupea harengus (assembly GCF_900700415.2). NCBI lineage: Eukaryota > Metazoa > Chordata > Actinopteri > Clupeiformes > Clupeidae > Clupea > Clupea harengus. Next base: position 3,872,022 of record NC_045157.1, read on the forward strand.
CTTCGCCATATTGTTTACAAAATGGCTGACATTAAAACTTGTACATTGGACTACTTTCCTGAAAATATTTTAATTGACATTTTATCCTATTTAAACATTAAAGAGCTGGTGCGCGCTGGCAGGTAAATAATGGTTAGAAGAACAGTGGACCACAATGTATTTTCTCCAAAGGTCTCCTTGTGCTTGTTTCACGATGAAACTGTATCAGTATGCGTGCATGATGCCAGCTCGGTAGCTTTCTAACGATTTTGTTTTTGTGATTTTACAAAAGATTCTTGTTTCAGGAACACTATTTCGTGTTTGAATTCCATCCACTTTCGTTGCAGAGTATCGTTTACTTGTTTCATATTTCCTCTGTTTTGGTCTTTCGGTGTCATTGTTCCGCTTCCTGTTGGACCGAGGCTGATGTGTTATATTATTAATATCTCCTGCTGAGGTTTATTTTTTATTGTTTTTATGTACGCAGGGTGTGTAAAAGATGGAGACGTTTAGTGAAAGACCAAAGATTGTGGCGTGCGGTTGATCTCACCACCTGGAAAGGGGTATGCTAACACCTTTTGTCTCATTGAGTTGCATCACTCAGCCCTAACCTCATCTTTCCAGTGACATTTTCTTATATCATACTTTTGATATAAGAATACAAAATATTGAGGCTGTAAAAGGAGTTGTATATGTTGTCTGTAACTGTCCCACCTTTTATTTCCTTCCTTCCTATTGTTTCCAAGATCACGTTGCACTTCCTGTGGATTCTGCTGCGGCAATACCTGGGCTGTGGCCTGCGCTGCTTGCGTCTGCGAGGCCTGCTGCTCTCTGCGAGGGCAGGGAAGTTATTATCGGAGTCCTGGCTACAGGCTCTGGCCTCTAAGTGTCCTCGTCTGCGCCGACTGTCCTTGTCAAATGCGGACCTCAGGGGCTTGCGGAGCTGCTCCCTCCTGCCCCGGACGCTACAGGTGCTTAAGCTGCATGCATGTGAGCTGCCCCCTGGGTTTTTCTCCCAGTCTCCCCCAGACAGCGGGGAAGAGGGAGAAACCGCAGCGTCGGCCAGCCTCAACTCAGCCGAGGGAGGTAAGAGCAAGCCGAGCAAAGGGCAAGCCTCTGCTGCGTCAGGCATCACCATTGATACTCTGGTCCTGGACAACGTGCCATCTTTCACAGACCAGCATCTGCAGAGCCTGAGCTCCTGGGAGAAACTGACTATACTTGAGCTGCGTGATGTCATCCGCATTACCGCAGCAGGCGTGCGGAACTGTGCGCCCAAGGAGTTTGTCGTCAAGAGCCCCGTTGGCGGCCTCTCCAGACTACGACACCTGGAGATGGGCAACTTCGGCCGGCCCGGCTCCCAGATGCAGATGGCGTCCCTGGGCCTCGGGGTGGGCTGGCCTGGACTGGAGGAGGTCAGCCTCGGGGGCCGCGAGGTGGGGCCGGGGCTCCTTTGCCTGCGACGCCTGCGCGACCTGCACAGGCTGCGGCTGCGCAATTGCCCGCTCAGCGAGATGCAGGTGCTGCGCGGCTGCCGCATCCTGCGCGGCCTAAGACAGCTGGAGTTCGATGAGGTGGACTTCCAGGTGCACCGCCGACAGCCGGACAGGGAGGCTGGGGAGTTGGTTGGGGTTGAGGTGGAGGAGGAGGAGAGGGGGCCAGAGAGGGAGGCAGATGTTGAAGGTCGTGGAGGTGCAGGTGCAGGTGGAGGTGGAGTTGAAGGTGGGGAAGAGGGTGAAGGACAAGAACCTGTCGCGGAACCAGGAGCACCGTTTGACGAGACGGACCCGGTACCTTCTATACGCCGCGCCCTGGCCAAGCTTTTGCCCCAGTGCACGCTTGTGTTCACAGGCTGCAAAGTGACAATGCGAGACGACTAGTATGTGGCTGGAGTAGAAGTTTTACGTTTATGTGTCGTGACTATCAAAGTGCACACGCCTCTGTATGAAGGACAGGATGCTCAGTCTTTCTGATGTCATGCTGAGAATTAAAGCATTTCTGAGAAGTTAACTGTGAAATTTCACAGGGTTGACCATTGATGATGTGTCCAGGCTGCTTTCTGTTATGTAAATTCTTCAGTTATAACATCGCATATTACTTTATGTGGTTTATAGCCCTTACATAATAGATGTTATGGTCCACGTGGGTATTTCACCCCCTTGTTGTCAAAGAGAACCTTGACATTGAGCTCTGTGACTGGCCAATACTGCAAGTTACTACCTTTTTTAAAGTCCCTTTTAATTCCATCTCTCCAAGTTTTGGCACGAAACACAGGCATGAGTTTAGGGTCTTGCTGCACAGCACTGCAGGTAAATGCAATGAGTGGGGGCTGGCTGTGGTGCAGGTGGTAGCATCACTTCCACATGCCATGTACGACTCCAAGTACCTATGTTTGTCTTTATCCCACGGTCATTTCCTAATCACACTCCATAGCTGCAGTCAAATAGGCTCTTTTGCTTAGGATGGTTCCTAACTGAGTGAAATGACCTAGAGGTAGCAGCCATAATGAGAGCTGTTTGAATTCTCTAAATGCTAAGAAAAGGTGCTTCCTTTCTTATCTCCTTTAGCATTGGGTATACTAGACCATCCTTTACAAAAGGAAAGGAGACGATGCCATCCCACAATTCCTTGTGGCAGCAACATCAACTGATCAACATGATCCACGTCAATAGCATCTGCCTTCACATAATCACGTAGCCTAGTCGGATTCTCTTAGCACTGCACTGCGGTTGTCTTTTTCCAAAGTCCGTATGAATTCTTCTTCACATCTTTCCTTGACCTCGTGACATTTTTCATCAAGGAAAAGACAATAGGATGTATTCTATTCGACCGCAACCAAGATCTCTCTCCCACCCATTTCCTGTTTCTCAAAGTCCTGTCCAAATAAAGGTTACCAAAAATAAACTTAAAAATGAAAAGCTACAAACACATTTCCAAGAGATCTGGCCTAGATGTGATATTCCTCCTCCTTCTCACACACATTACCTATACCTCCACTAACTGCAGACATGTTCATGACTGAAGAAGTAACAAAGCATGAACATTTAGTGTAGCATTCAATGATGGTATGATGATGCTAACTGGTGTAGAGGCCATGAGCTTTGCTTGAGACATCTTGTGGTGTGCTGCAAGAACCCATCAGAAACATGGCAGATGAATTCAAACACATATCAGGATAAGCATGCTAGCACACATGTGGTAAATGTACACTACACATACAAACACAACATGGTGCATACATGATACATACATAATTAATAGTGGATAAAGTGGGGAAAGAGCATTCAAGTATTGTAGAACAGCTTAGTGGGTATACAGTAGGTTACCATTACGGGGGTAAGTACAGTAATGGAACAGAAAACTATGTTGATGGTGCCAATTATTTACATTGCAGGTAAATTCTAGCTCAGAGTATGGGGTAGAATAAGTGTGGTGGGGGTGAGTAGGTGTAGGCCGAGGGTTTCTGCAAGTAGATCAGGTGGAGAGATTAGAGCAACAGCCCACAGTGGAGAGTCTAGACGGGGAAGAAAGAGACAAAGTGAGTGGGTAAAGTTTGGCTGCCTAATACGCCTATATGCACCTAATGGATATAGAAATAAGGAACAATGTTTCCAGAGCCACCGGGATTTGTAAGCAAACGTCACGCTATAGGAGAGACAAAATTTGGTTAGAAGGCCTAAACATTAATTTGATAAACAGATAAAGAGTAAATAATTAACAGTAGGTAATATGTGGCCACTTTACCAGTATTAGCATAATATGATATAGAAGGAGAGGCAGAGGCTGCCCAGGAAGGTGTATGGGAATTTAGTTTATGTTGAGTTTTGATGAGTTATGTTAAGTTATGGTTGGATGACATGGTGCATGCGAATTTTAGTTACACAGGGATAGTAAGGGTGGCAGGATACACAACAGTGTACAACGGGCTGGCCGTGGGCTTTCACAGTACAACATGCGCTGTCTGTAGCCCAGTGTAATTTATTTTGGGAATTTTATATGTGTTTAGTTTTGATGAGTTGTGTTTTGTTATGTTGGCTGACTTGGTGCATGGGGATTTTAGTTATACAAACATAGTAACGGTGGCAGGATACAACAGCAGTGCCTTTTTCTTGCCGTTCTACACTTTTCAGAACCTATTCAGAATTTGTGCAAACACGTGCAAGCAGAGATCATACCCCCTTGTTTGGCGGTCATACAAGCCCAGTGTTAATTGAAAATGCTGTCACTGAAGTTATGTTATTCACTTAAAATTGTATTGTCCATGTATTATGTCGCTGTGTTTTTTACTTTAATTGGTGTGAATCCTACCTTAGCTTTCTGTGATGCATATTTCATTTAGCTTCTATTGAACATAGAGTTCAACAGCATAAATTAATTGTATTAATTAATTTCTCTTCTGCTTTGATTTTAACAACGAATTGTCTTGACTTTTATTTTGGCTGCACGGTGCTGCTGATCCCTTCACACACATTGGCAACCGCTTAGCAACGCGTCGCGTAGGGTTCTTGTGGCGCTTTGGCGATTAGGTGGAAAGGCGTCGTTCAGACCATGAAGCATCTTTGTAAGATTTCTGGAGGAACCAGAAAACTTTGTCGTTGGTAGTTCACTCTAAAGCCATCCTTAAAACACCAGGTATGAAGAAGATGCATATATAATTACCTAAATAAGCGTTACTGTTCACTTAGATAGCAAACGATAGCCTAACGTTAACTTGTTAGCGTTAATTAACTTATCCTAGCTAGATAGCAACATTGTCAGCATTCATTTCTTGCCGATTGCATTGAATGCATGTTTTTATTAGGACGTGTTACCCAGTTTAGTTATCTCAGTCACGTATAGATAAAGTATGATATCTGAGCTAACATTACGGATAAAGGGACGGACTGTAAACCATCGGGCTCTGCATCCAACTTTAACATAACTGTGATAGGCAAGATAGCTAGTATTGGAAGCCGATTGCTTGTAACGAACGTTAAGCAAGAAATTGATCAAATGTGTGCAAGTTCAAATTTCGCTCATGAAACTTTTCATGTGGAATTTGCAATAACAGGGAAAGATGTTCTAATGCATTTGGTGTGACTGACAGACCGTCTGGGAGCCAGCGCTATGTCGGTGATCAGCAGCCTTGTCCCTGCACGTTTCCTCACACTTATAGCGCACCTCGTCATTGTCATTACCATTTTTTGGTCCAGGGTAAGCCTTCTGTGTTTCCTCGCAGTGTTCTGCCCAATTTTTGTCATCGATTACTATCTGTGAAGATAGTTACTCTTGACCACCACAAGCCCGCAAATCAGGTTTAAATATCCAACCTTCACTCCGAGAATGTCCAACTAATTATAATGTCTGAGTTTATTATGTATACTGTGCCTGTTTATTATTAGGTATTTGGTAGTTTGTCCGTTCATAGATGAGGGTACCATAATTGCCTTGTCAGAGCAACTAATCACTGCCTTTTTTCTCATAGGAAAACAATGTTAGGGCTAGTTTGCCCTTGCAGTTCACAGAAGAGGAGTATAATGAGGTGGACACTAGGTTTGTAATCTCACATTTGTTTCAGTTAGCCCCCACTCTTTTTGGTGACTTAAAGTTTGACTTGCTGTAAATACATGATTTTTATGTTTGTTTTTTAATTTTGTTTAACTCTTAACAGGTTGGTGATAGCGCTGTCTGTCACACTTGGCCTGTTTTTTATAGAACTGGCTGGATTCTTCTCAGGGGTGTCCATGTTTAACAGCAGCCAAGGTCTCCTTTGTATCCTTTGTCTCTGCAGTGGTTCAACATTTATTAGCTTAATGTAATGTCAGCATTGTGTGGGTTTCCTGAAACTCAAACACATCAAGTAATAACACACAAAAAGTGATGCCCTGGCACATTTGATATGTCCTATATTTAAGATGAGATTGATGCCTGTATAAAATGCAGTCAAATATTAAAATTATGACCTGAAAGAACTTTAGGAAATGTATTGCTAAGTTATTCGCAACAAATACACTCAGTACTCCTTCACACCAGTAAATTAAATCAGGATTTTTTTTTATTGTGCAGTAAATTGTTTACAGCTGATTGACACATTACTGATGAAGTTTTGAAGACTCAACTTTTCGGTCAAAGTTCCCTGACTCACCCCATCCTTTGACTGTCCTCTCAATATAAGCTACCGGCTGCCATGCAAGTGCTTCAGTGTCCCTTCTCTTTTTCCTCTTTGAGCAGTGGACCTGTGACATCTATTGGTGGATCTTTGCCTTCTGCAGGTCAGTAAGGCAAAGGTAGTGATGACTAATGACCATAGCACGCTAACATTTTCTCTATGGTTGTTTATAGAGTCGGCTAGTCTAAAATGACACTCTAAGCAGGTTGAAAATGAGTGGCCGATAGTGAGGCATGAGGGCAGAGCAGAGTGTTTTGTGACTAAGGGGCTCAAAAGTCCATGGCATGACCCATGGCATGTTTACGTTCTTGTTTCCCTGACAACCGAACCAGCACTGGCAGGCCACTGCAGCGCATCTATCTGCCTGTCCTTCTTTGTGTTCCAGAAGTGGGAGTGCTGGACCTACTGGTTCATTTTTGCCTTTTGCAGGTTTGTCTTTCAGTTTGGGCCATAGATACAGGAATATTGTAGATAGGACACAAGCACTGTGCTACTTTGTTGACAACGTCCTACTTTGCCTGGGTACTGGATGGTGTTATAATTGTAATTGACAGTCATCAAATATCATTAATGAGGCCCCAATGGTTTAAGTTACTAACTCTTCTGTGTTTGATTGCTAGAAACTGAATTTCCACTCTACTATTCCCCATGTCTGTTTTGATCTTGTGTCCAAAGTTCAGACTCCATCAGAAGTTCAGTGATTAGTGAGCAGCGTGTTTTTTTTACAGATGGAAGTGGTCTATTCAATAATGTGTTAACAGCAAGCAGCAGGATTCTTGGTTCATGTCCAAATTATGAGAGATAGAATCTGCATCTCAGTGTGTGGTGATACCATCTCTCTGAGAATGGAAGCAGTAGGTCACTAGTAAGACTTGGAAGTGGCAATGAGCAAGGATACTCTGAGAGTATAATTCTCACAGAAAACACTGCAAATAACTTTGAATAAAAACTTCTAGTTAATAAATATGTAAATGTGTGATACATAAATATAGTTTTAGATATATAAGCGTACACAAATATATGTTAGTATTACTCATATTGTCCGAATCCTTTACACAAATGTAACTTTTTCCCCTCTGGCATTCCCAGTGTGATTCCAGCCCTTGTGGAGCTCATCCTCTTCATCGCTGTCTTTGGGTTAAAGAAGAAGCCCCTTTGACCTTCCGTGATCTAAAAACAAACCGACAGCTGTGTCATGAAGTTACGACAACCACACAGTAACAGTTTCCACAGTCAATTATTTAGTTTATAACTGAACATTCATTGTGTGATTTGTTTTGTATTATTTGTATTGATTCTTGGCCATTTTGATGTTTAAATAAACACTTTTGTATGAAAAGTCACTCAAAACATGAGGATCTTTTATTTTGCATTAGAAATATATTTTTAGATATGATCCAATGTTGTATTCTGTTATCATCCTTCAGCTGTAGTACAGAAGTAATATCATTTGACATTTATAATGAAAATGTTCTAAGTAAAATTGAAATCCATTTGAGCAAATGGAATAATTATTCACATATTTGATCCCACAGGCATGAGGTTTCTGACAAATCCACATCAACATATTTTCTCTAAAGAGAACTTAGTGGTGGGGTGCTGTTAAAATATAGATTTTATTCAGGAAAAAGGCTAAATGTCTGTTGACTTCCCACAGTTTATTATTTATTTACCTCTGAACCGGAAGAGACCAGCCAAAATGATGACGCAAGCACCCTGCGAAACGAGCCAATCAGGCACAACAACGGTTGCATTTGAAAACCTTGGCGGTGCATTCCCTGAGCAGTGTTGTATGCAGGAACTCGTTTTGGTAGCACGTCGTTTTTAATCCTCTTCCCGATCTAAGGGGTTTACATTTTAGTCCCGTATAGTTATTGGAGAGCTGTACTTGTTGGATTTGAATTATGCAGGTAAGTTTTAAAACTCATGACTCACTCTTTCTTAGGAAATAACTTCAGGATACAAACTAACTTAGCCAATTTTACTAGCTAGCAAGCTATCGTTCTAGACACCCAGCTAACTTAACTCTAAATATAATTTTAAAGCGAATGCAAACAAAGTTGGAAGTGGACATCCTGTTGTATATTATTATTATTGTTGTTTTACATATGTATTCAACCGTGATGGATTCTAAAATGTTCCGTAAATTATGAACGAATTTGAAAAAAAGACAATAACGTTAGCCATATATCTAGTTACTGCTAACATGAGCTAACCTATGTGACGTTAACGGTACGCTTCCTAGGCCTCACATGACATATTATTGGTAGGTAAGGAATACAAGTCCAACATTTGTTGCTTAAATAAAACTATCCAGTATAGAGTCCACTAGACACTTACGTTCTGTAGTCATCGTCATCAGCTAAACGTTTATGTGTGTGTGTGTGTGTGTGTGTGTTTTTTTTATCGTAGAATAAAGAGAATCGCGAGCCCAAGGGTCCAACAGGGCTTGTAAGTTTTTCTTTGTTGCTTTACTAGGGGTGAATTTGAATGTTGCAAAAATGGATTGTGGGACATAAGATTATCATCACTTTAGTAATGGTGCTGCTGTCGCCGTTGACTTTTAAATTCTGTTCCATGCGCTGTATATTTGTAGGTTGCAGGACCTCAGCGAGTGGAGATAAGTCATGCTTCAGACAGCTCAAATAAGAATATCATCACGGGTAATGTTTGCCTTCTCCTTGGAACTCTAATTGGATAAATATAACATTGGCTTAGTGCTTTTGCTTTAAATGTATCATGGATGTTTTTGTTCATCATTTTATTTTAACTTTTCCACTAGGTCCAGGAAGAGTGCAAGCTAGTTCCTCCTCTCAAAAGTATGCATTTATTTGATAACCTACTCCTTTTCCTTTTGAATCATGATCATACTGTTAAAAACTGACTTTAGATGAACTCATATTTCCATTATACATATATTAATAACTCTATAATACTCCATATAATGTTAAATAGACCAGTTATGTCTATTTTCACTGCAAAGTCTGCGTTCATCTAACATGCTATTTCTTCTATTCAGGAGGTTAACTATAAAAGATTTTGATATTGGTCGTCCACTTGGCAAAGGAAAGTTTGGCAATGTGTACCTGGCACGCGAGAAGAAGCTGAAGGTCATTGTGGCTTTGAAAGTGCTTTTCAAGTCCCAGATGGAAAAGGAGGGAGTAGAACATCAGCTCAGGAGAGAGATTGAGATTCAGTCTCACCTCAGGTGTGTCTGCATGTGCTTTAAGCTTTTTGGTCACATTGCCATGACAATACAGTACACAGTCAAGTAGAATGTCACTCTTCTGAGTCATCCCCTTTTCCCCCATGAATGTTTACTTTAACCTAATAATCACATTGGATTTCAGTCATTCAGTTCAGTCATTGTTTCATCTGAGAGAAACAAATATTTCATCATATCAGTATTGAAGTACATACTCACAATTTTATGTATTACATGCCACCATACCATAATAACAAAAAATGTTTTTCACCATTTGAAGGCATCCCAATATTCTCCGTTTCTACAACTACTTCCACGATTCGGCACGAGTGTATCTGATCCTGGAGTATGCTCCAAGGGGGGAAATGTACAAGGAACTTCAGCGCTGTGGACGCTTCGACGACCAACGCACTGCCACGGTGAGGGAGTTTGAGAGTGTCTCAATGATTGGCATGGATTTAAAAAAAAAAACCTGTCCTGTTTTGGGGTCTTGTCTGTTGTGATCTGGCGTTAAACTGGCCCCTTGGGTCTAGGGCTGTGGACTCGAGCTTCCCTGCAAGTTTTCCTAACAGCTTTTTTGGGGGGGGGGGTTGTAATCAATATGAGTTCAGAACATGTACTGTTTTCCTTGCCTCTTGTGCATCAAGAACACTTACATTTTACCGTCAGCTATCAGCATGCATTGTTTTAAATGATGTATTCTGTGGAAGGAAAAGGCGGGGAAACGTGTTGACATGTCAAACATCTTCATTTCAGTACATGGAGGAGCTGGCAGATGCTTTGCAGTACTGCCATGAGAAGAAAGTCATTCACCGCGACATCAAACCAGAGAACCTCCTGTTGGGTTTCAGGGGAGAGCTGAAGATCGCTGACTTTGGATGGTCTGTCCATGCTCCTTCTTTACGGTAAGACAAGTTGATCTTGGGGTTGTTTATTATGTTACAGTTGGAGACAACTCAATGAAACCATGGCGACCGTGGCATTAGAGTTTTAAGGCTACGCAAAGACCCACCACCAACTACTTCACGATGTCCGTGTTTGTTAGCTTCTTTCTCTTTTGAGTCTTGCCATTTAAAAACAATCAAAATGTCCCTGATATTTCACCATCTGATATCCAAAATATTGAGTGAAACATTATTTTCATAAAAAAAACTGTGGAATTCTCCTTCCAATATCCATCCAGTGTGTGCACTCCTCCTGTGTTAATGCATTGTCCACCCTCTGTAAATGGAGAACAGTCAAAGGGGCCCTATCATCATACACTATCTGAGACAATCCATACGGTGCTGCTGGAGCACACAAAGGACGGGTGTAATTTGATTGGCTATCGACCTCAAATACCAAAAACCTTTAACCACAATCGAGGACTGTACTTTTGATATACATCTGGCAAAGTGAGATTAAAGGCCAAATCCACAATTGTAATCCAGTACACCTTTTGTCAAATTCTGCGATGTCCTCACCGTCCTCTAGCTGTCCGCTCAGTGTGTGCACGCAAACGCAGGTGTTTGTACACAGACCTGCCGCTGTAAAGTTGAAACAAACATGGTGGTTTGGCCCAATTCATGAACAATTCCAGACGATAAAAACCTTGCTTCAGAAGCACGAGAGTGAGGAGTACAATTTGATTGGCTGTTGAGCTCAAATATCAACCACCTATTGTCAGAATAACAGACTCCACCTTCAAGTAGTATTGGGGTGGTAATAGATCTGTTCAGGGATTGGATGAAACATCTGCTTTTTAAAATGCCCTTTCAAATCTGGCTTGACTGCTTCCTCTGAATTCAGGCGTCAGACCATGTGTGGAACCCTGGACTACCTGCCCCCTGAGATGGTGGAGGGGCACTCCCACAATGAGAAGGTGGACCTGTGGTGTATTGGGGTTCTGTGCTACGAGTGCCTTGTGGGGAACCCTCCATTTGAGTCCGCTAGCCACTCAGAAACCTACAAAAGGATCACAAAGGTTTGTAGTTTTACAGTATTATGTGCTTCTCGTATACAAGATGGCCATAAACGCAATGGATGAAGCACAACAAAGTAGCCAGGTATTGACTTGGCAATACTATGTATTGATCAGATAGCCTCGCAGACTATCCTGCCTCTGCTATTTAAATATACTTATCCATCCAATAGTCTACCTGGATTTGACGCCTACCTACAGTATATGAATGTGATCCATAGTTTTCGTAAGTTTTGGTGACCTTACTTGGCGTTTTCCATTTCAGGTTGACCTGACGTTTCCCAAGGTGGTGTCTGATGGGGCTCGGGACCTGATCTCGAAGCTGCTTCGCCACAGCCCCATGATGCGTCTGCCCCTCAAGAACGTCATTGATCACCCCTGGGTGAAGGCCAACTCCCGACGCGTCCTACCTCCTGTTTGCAACCCCCGGGTGGAGGGTGTTTAAATTGTGTTTGGGGAGACTGTTTTTTATTTTTGACTCATTTAAATGCCCTGGCCTGTGCTGTACTATATAAACTGGGATTCTAGCCTCGTGTTAACGTGTGGATACATACTCCCAAGGCTCAGGAGCTTTGAGAGCTGCTCAGGCTGCCATTACAGCCACAATAACTAATGTATGGTGGTTTGGAAGGTGGTTGTGTTTGTGGGTACCCCTTTGAGGTTATTTTTTTACAAGGCTGACTTCAGTTATTTGCTCTTTCTTGGCTTGCTATAAAGAATATCTTACGAAGGGCTCCTTTTCACTGATTTTTCAGTTTTTTTTTTTATTTTTTATTATTGTTTTTAAACTAAATATTTGAGTTGTATATCACTGCCATGTAGATATCTTTTAAAACCCACAACCATGTACAATTTGTACATACGTCTTTTGTGTGTAGAATACCTGTTGTGTCAACGAGTATGGGATTGGTTTTGTTCAGTTGTACGTGTCTTTTTCATGTGTACCGTTTGTGGATTAACGTTTGAATAAAATATAGTGTCCTACCTAATTTGGCAAATAGTGTGTTATTGTGTCCGTCTTATCCGAGAAGAATGACACCGATATGATAGCTGTTATTTTAAATATTTTTCGCGGTCCGTCATAGGATTACATGGTAGCGTGGCCGAGCGGTCTAAGGCGCTGGATTAAGGCTCCAGTCTCTTCGGAGGCGTGGGTTCAAATCCCACCGCTGCCAAGTGTTTTGCGTCAAATGAAGACAGTAATTGTCGATGTAAAGCAGAGAAACTAAAAGGCAAAAATTGGTGCTTTCCAAATTGACAGGGCCACACAGTTACAAACGTTTCTATATGGATCTAGTCGTATCAACCGGAAATGAGGGGGAAACTGTATTTGAAACAAAATCCTTAGTAATAACCAGTAACATCCTTTTCACAATCACATAGAAGCAAAATATTAGTGTAATGGGTACATTCGGGTCCCTGATCCAGTTTTAATTAAATGTAGCTTAGCTAACTAGTCATAGCTTAGACAGTAGAATTGAAGAGTTTGGTGTGGAACCATAGACATACATACGTTTACCTTTATATACCTTTATATGTCTATGTGTGGAACATCCTTGTCGACAAGGGGCGCTGTCGAAAAAGAAGGTTACTTGGATTGACATCATCCGGAAACGAAAACGCCGAGACGAGCTCTGCTGTTAGTTAAAATCACAAGGGCAAGGATGGTGTGATGTGTGTGTTTGTTAATCTCAGTAAATTCTGTGTGTAATACCACCAAGACTCCAAAAGCATCGTCGTGCGTAGCGTTGACCTTTTATACATGTTTAAATTACGCAAACAAAGATGTCTATAATTTGTGAGGTTAGTCGAAGCCTAAAGCTAATGTTGGGACAAATTCAACCATGCAAACACATGGGAGTGACGTTAACCCTCCAAAAGCATATGCAGCATCATTCGGGTAAGGACATAAACCTGCTTCATTTCATTTTGACTGTACCTTTATTTAAAAGTCTGTACTGATCTTAGCCTGTTCGTGCGCCTGTTTCTGCACTGAGTAAGATAAGACTTTGGGTTGTTGCAACTGTTGTTAGACTTGCATAACTAGCTGCACAGATGTCTAACAATATACCAATTTTTGCCTTTTAGTTCGTAGTTTGAGTCAGGCAGCTGCCAAAACCGAGCCTGAGGTTGATGACAATGAGGCTGTCAACAAGGCATTTGTCAACAGAAATCCCCGGAGTCTTGAGCAGATGGCCATTTCAATGAAAGACAGAGGCTGGGCAACGGTGTGGCCCTCCAGAGAGTTTTACCACAGGTAAACAGCCATGCACACTGCACATTGTTTTCATTTGTAATGTTCACTTAATGTGAAGGATCGTTTCACAACATTAGTGTTACGGAAGGGTAGGAATTGATGGAAATGTAACTATGTATTATATAGCACGGAACGTAGACTTTGTGTGTTAATAATGACTGTGTTGCGTATTTGCTCCTCTTTCTCAACGATGCAATGCTTTTTAAAGTCTCATAATGGTGATGGAATTCTTAGTTAAAAAAATACCTTTGACAAGTATCAATCAATCAATTCATTTTTATATAGCGCTTCTCTATATACCCGAAGTCGCTTTACAGAGTCCAGTAGTCATACACACACAGTCATACCGGTGGTGGTAAGCTACCTCAGTAGCCACAGCTGCCCTGGGGCAGACTGACAGTAGCGTGGCTGCCAATCAGCGCCAACGACCACCACCATCATTCATTCATATTCACACAATGCAATGCAATGCAATCAAGTATGGTTGCATTAGACATGTCAGGCATTTTAGTGCACTTTGGGTATGAAAACATGTAAACAACTGCATAACCACCATATGCATAACAAATGCATAGTGGGCACAGGAATATTTGGGAACAGTATCTGTAATCCTTAGGGTTACGCCGTTATTGTACATCTAGATTAGAAGCATTATCTGTCAATCTAACCGCATTGTGAACTCGCTTTGTCTCTCCTCAGACTCTACTTCTCTCGGACGCAACATCACATCACTGCGGAGATTTACCCCAGGGACTCCACAGAGCCTGTCATCACTTGCTCCACGCGGGAATGGGCGATCAAACGCGAACTGAGCTCCACGCGCTCCGTGGCCGCTTGCCAGGCGGTGGGTGAGGTGCTGGCTCAGAGGTGCGTGGAGGCGGGTATCACACGCATGGTTTTTCGCGAGATCCCCTGGCTGTTCCGCTCGGAATCGGTGAGTTTACCTCAGTTACTCATCAGGTGGTTTATCATTAATGCAAAAACGGAAGTTTTCAAACCACTAAACTATTAGGGATAAATATAGCTTTTTGAATCCATAGGAAAGCAGTTCTCAGTCCTCAATAGCAGGCAATGAAGGTGGTTACATGCTCAGTGAATGGATGTATATAGAGAATACAAATAAAACAGTGATTCACACACACACACACACGCTCAAAAAGGTCTCCATGTATAATTGTTATTACAGATGCAGTGATATTGCAATCCTCATCAACTATAAGCAACCGCAGCAGCTAAAGCTTGTTATTTGTTACCAAGTTGAATGGAAAATTGCCTTCTAAAAACTCTAATTGTTTGACTTTTGGCACTTAGGTAATGACATTTTGGACGGCTTTGAAAAAGGGAGGAGTCACTCTAAGTGAACCAAGACGGAAGTACATCTGAGTCGAGACCCTTTTCTTTCTCTATTTTTTTTTTTTCTCTCCTGTCCCACAATAAAGTATCTTTGTCGAATGCCGTTTGGATATGCACCTTATTTTTACAGTTTGGACCATTACAGTCATTTGCAGAAAACTTTCCCAGAGAATACCTCTGCAGGTTTCCAGAACAGTAATTGTTATAGACAGGAAGATCAACTGAGAACAGGATGGTGTCATTTGCAGGGGTGATTCTGGTTGAGATGGATGGATACAGTGACATAGAGGGTAAAGTGTAGTTGAGAGGGACTCAGCATTTTCTCTGAACTGACCTGTCTGAAAACGTAACTGTCTAACCGCATAAACACACAGCCCATCTGCCTACAGTTTGGTGCCTTGAAGCAGAATTATGGACTGTGTTTCTCAAAAGGTGTGTTGGGCAACCACAATGGCAACTAGGAGAGAAAGGGTATTTTCCAAACCGGACCCTCCCCACTTCCACTCCGACATTGATTGAACTCTGTTTTGTAGTCAACGGAGTGGTTTCATTCTCCTAGCAAAAGAAAGCCATGGGGCACTTCTATTACGAGGTTTACCACTTACACCGACTACCACATACTTTGAATGAATACCCCCTTTATGGGCACCTCCTTGCATCATGATTGGTTGAATATTACAGGTCCGCAGCTTTTTGCCCTATTAAGAGCTGGACAAAAGACTGTGCATGTGTGTGTGTGACTGGCCTGGACTGATAGCTGGTCGAATGTGAACAGAAAGTGCTTCAATGTATCATCCTTTGGTTATTGTTCCCCTTCTCACTCTATAGAGGCCATCTGTAGTTCTTGATGTTTCAGTAATCCAGTTAGCGCCAGCGACCGAGGGATTGGCCCACTCAGATTTAGTTTTATTTAGTTCCCAGGTGGTCTTCCATCCAAGTACTAACCAGGCCCGGCACTGCTTAGCTTCAGAGAGCGTACGAGATCGGGCATGCTCAGTGTGGTATGGCTCCAATCCTTTGATTAGATCAGTGGTTCTCAAAGTGGGGGGCGCGCCCCCCTGGGGGGGCGCGAACACTCTCCAGGGGGGGCGCGATGTCACAGACGGAGAAAGAAAAAAAAACCGCCGACCTGTCACTGGTTAGTGAAAGCTCCCTCAGTAGCGAAATGCAAGGGGCTGGACTGACCCAAACAAATCAAATACTGTTTTGCTCCTGATCCACCAATCAAAACGGAGTATTATCATTTCAACGCGAGTAGCACCTCCGCTTCCGAGTATAAAAACAAAACGCAGGCATGTAGGTAAGCGCTCACCCTGAGACGACACTTTGCAGAGTTTGTGCAATTTCTCTTGTTTCCTCTATCATTCAGATATTCATTGCTTTATAAACAGTATTTTTAAAGACTCACTCCTTCCTTAGTAATACCTTACTGCACTTGCAGTAGGTCTATTCGTAGCCTATTCTAAGGAGTAATTTGCTCCACAATCTTTTAGAAAAGCTCGTAGCCCCGAGAGCTAGCCTAGCTAGCTACCTTTTCCAACTACAGCTAGCCCTTTTCTCCTTAACACCTAGCCTACCTTTACATTTTTTGATCATCCACCGCAACAAATAAAACACCAGCACTTGAATACTATTTTGTGCTGTCCCTGTCTACATTGTGTACAGTTCGTTTGGTTAGGAATCATTGCCTAGCACAGCCTTATCCATTGTTCGTGTGCAAGTCGTTCACAACCACACATACAAGAACACGACGTTGAAATTAGAACTTTATTAACTTCATACGCTGTATCAGCAAACAAACACAACATGGACAAGTTTCTGATTCGTAAAAGTCAGAAAGAGAAGCCTGTGGACTTCTTTAAACATAAACGTGATGGCCTCCAGCAACAACGAACCACCATGTCCAAGCATAGCACTATCTCCAAGCAGTGTCTGGAGCATCTTATGTAGTTGCTCATAGAATTGCTAAGCTTGGCAAACCCCATACAATTGCCGAAACACTGATTTTGCCGGCCACGCAACACGTTTAGAATAATGATAGGTATTGTGCTGAGTTTAGCTCCTATGTCAAATTACACTGTATCACGCCGAATATCAGAAATCAGTTTGGGTCCTATTTCAAAGAGGACTACCGTTCATTCGCCTGAGTTCGGGATCCATTTCTCTGCTCAGCAGATGAGCTGTCACTAGACATGAAAGAGCAGCTGAAGAGTGACAGTAGACTTAAGCATCTCCCCTCTTTCGTCATTCTTTTTTTTGTAAAGATCACAAGAGGCCCATAATAATAACAGTATCCTAATGATAGCAATAATACCACTTATTATTATTATGATAATAATAATAATACAATAATAATAATTGGTCGATAATCATTAATTATAATAATACCTACTATTACTGATAATAATAATAACAATAATAAAAATAAATAGTTATAATAATTGTCTGTATGGGCCTAACAATAACAATAGCCTAACCTTGACATGTCAGGCCTATCAATAACAATACACTATCTATTTATCTATCTATATATGGTGGTGTAGTTGAGGGCGGTGGCGGCGGGCCGCGGGTGGATGGGGGGGCCCCAACTACCCCTAACCAGCTTTGGGGGGGCCCAGCTTGCAAAAGTTTGAGAACCCCTAGATTAGATCAACCAAATTGTTTAGTTTCAGAAAAGTTACCCTCAAGCATTTCATAAGAGCAACCAGAATATGTGACAACACAAACACAGTTTTATAGTGATGATTTATTCGGTTGAACAGTGTAATTGTAAACAGTATAGTGAACACTTTCATGAGACTAGGACCAAGGCAAATGCATAGGAATAGTTTCACACAGATCAATAAGGAAATGAGGAATTGCTTGTGAATGTAAATGTTACATGTGGCCTAACCACCTTCCCACCCCCCAATCTGTGCTGACTTTTAAACAGTTTTGGGGGTTTTTGGTCCAAAAGAACGGCCTCATACATTTTAGATTAGACACAGGAGGATTTTTAGCAAATGTAAAGTGCCTCGGTGACCGAGGGTGACATGGCTATAGTTTCACGTCAGCTGATCTGAACAGGATAAGTAGCTTCATACTAGGAGAAACAACATGTAGTAAATAGATCACGCCACTCTGATGCAATTCTGTTTTCTTCTCAAACTCAAAACAAGCCAGCAGTAGGGCTCAGTTTTCCCTGCGGCCATCATGAAACTGGAGCACAGCCAGATCTACACCAGCGGTGCCTAATCCTGCCCTGGGGTCCTCCAGTTCAGCAAGTTCCAACCTTCTCTGCTCTGCTTACCTGACGATGCTCGTCCGTGGCTCTCTTCATAAACTGAACACACCTCATTTAGCTAAAGAGCATTTTAATTGCAATGGAGGTGTGCTTGAAGAAGGGCTATATACAAGATTGTGTAGCGCAAGAGGCCAAGATAAGGTTAGAGAATCACTGCGCTAATCTAGCAGGCACAGTTTTGACAGAATCACTGCGCTAATCTAGCAGACGTAGCTTTGACAGAGTCTCTGCTGGTGGAATCACTGCGCTAATCTAGCAGGCATAGCTTTGACAAAGTCTGAGACATTTTTTAAGCGTACTCAGCACAAGCAAATACATCAGATTTCTCCTCAGGCTTTCAATCTGTTTTATCAGCCTAAATTCTCCAGCATATTACATCAGAATTATGTAGCTTTAATACAACAGAAAAAGGAAAAGGAGTAATTTCTGTGGTGACCATTCATACATTTGCTGGCTGTGCATCTAAAAGGGGACGTAGAAACAATCTCGATGAACCCCTCATTGGATGTTTTTCTTTTGAACTTGGCAAAATGTTAATACAGTACTTCACTGGAATTCAAAGTCCAATGTATTCAGATTCTAATGCTTAATGTGCTCAACAACTAATAAAACAAACCACCAGACCCCTTCGCATCGTGTCATGCATAGAAACATACATATAAATACACTATATGTTCTTGCATCACCACAACAGAGGACAGATTCACAAGTTCTGAGTCAGGAAAGACAGAGAATCTCCCAAATACACCTTAAGTCTTAAAAAAACAAAACAAAAAAAAAAACAGTATTTATACCATCAACAACAACAACAACAACTACTAGGGAACATTTGTCTTGCCTGTGAACACTGATCACTACAGAGTTTCAAGGTCCTACTCCTTGGGACAAGCAGTAACTCTGAACTTTAAGGTGTGTATTCTTAGGTCTACTTGAGAAAAAAACCTGTTACCAAACCCTTTATGGTGTTTAAGGCAACCCACTATGTCAACGGTTCCTTTATATTCAGTTAACACGTACGCACTTATACAGTCATTAACAATAAACGTGTCACTGTTCAAATTCACACGGTCTCCTCAGGTATCCCACTGTTGCAGGCACACAGTTGACCCAAAATGAAGAATTTGACACCAGAAAGTGAAGTCAGAGAGAAAAGAACTAAGTACACACAGGGGGATCACCTACGAAATGGGTCATCTCCTTAAGGCACTGAAGCAAGGCGCTCAGAACAGGTTCAACCATGCAGTGATTCCCACAGAAGAAAGACATCTCCATTAAGAGCATGAGTTGTTTGGCACATTGAAAAGTGTTTCAAACCAACACTACATACTTGATTTAATCCACAGTCGGTAGCTTATAGAGTTTTAAAAAGGTTTAATCTCCCACTCAACTTCAGTAAAGTGTCAAATGGCTCACGAGAGTCGTTTCTCTCAGAAGTTACAGCATTCTAGTTTAATTAAAACATTTGTTCATATTTGGCCGTTAACTTTTAAGGAATGTTGCTGCCTTTGTTGGTTGAAGACGTATTAATTCCAGTCTCTTAAGAAATGGAAAAAACTTCCAAGTTAGGTCAATATATACAGGCAGTCTTGGCTTAAGATGCCATTGAGTTCACATGGAATGTAATGGCATAATTACGATTACTTGATAACATTCTGATTGTGGTTTCTGTAGTATGTGTTAAAATAATACTATAACTTAATTAAAATGAAGATAAAAAAACATTTGAAATAGAAACCTCTCAAAAGACACCATACTTGGCAGCATACTGCATTCACATTCGGACTCAGATGAAGTAATACGCATAGGATTGTGTGGAAACAGAGAGGATCAGATTACCTGAGCACAGCAGAAAGCAATCAATCACAGAATATCAAACGCTCATCATAGTATACAAGATATGAAGATTTAAAAGACTCCGCCAACCACCCTCTACCCCCATCCCGAGTGAAATAAAAAAAGGTTCAGGATCTCTAATGGTACTTGAACCTTTTTGAACCGAGTCGGTCGTGACTGCATGACGGAGAGAAGGCGTGCGAGCGCAGAAGCAGGCCATGACCCAGACGAAGGCACACAGTGTGCGTGACGTTAAATAATACTAATGCTATGCTCGGTGACGACGGGCCTGCTGCTGAAGGCACGGGAGTAGATAGGCAGGAGAATACAACCAATCTATACATGATGCGTGGTGTTTGTCTGATAAGTTTCACTATTTCAGAGACCAATTGAAATTGGTTTGGAAATGGAAATTTCTGTTTTTGAAATAAAAGCTTTTGCCTTAACTTCCTGGATATGTACATTACTGAATTCGGTCTGGATTTGGGCCATTTTTCATTCGTACTTGTGTGTTTTAACGCCAGGAAATGTAGAGTTGCCCAATTGAAGTACAGCACGCTCATCCTTCTGGCACAGAATTCTATTCGGTTTCTCGAACCAATTTCTCCCAGACTGCATAAAAAAAAAAAACAACACCCAAATCTGTGACTTTACTCTAAAATATGGTCTTCCACAGAAGATTGGAATTTGGTAGTGGAATACCCTAAAATGGAACTGACTTTAGAGGACATAGCGTTACATACAACCCTCTCTAGGATCTCCCACGGTGTTGGAAAGCTGAGGCAAAGTGTCTTGTTCTGTCATTAAATAATAAATTAAACATACTAATATTGGATATATGTGAGGAATATCTTTGGATAGTAAACCAAATGAAGTATGGCAGGACGCGCCTCTCTTCTCTCCCCTAGTGTCTCTGATCTCGTCCTTCACTTCATCTTTTCTCTCATCCTGACTCCCTCCTTTCTTCAACCACTCTTTTCACTGTGCACCTCTCCATCCGCGCCTCCCAATGTGTCCTCCTGTTTGGCCACATCCTCTCCACCGCTCTCCTGATTCTGGAGCAGAGTCTTGTTTGACCCCTCCCCTTCCTTGTGCCTACTGCTTGCTGATTGGCTACATGGCTCAGGAGACACATCCACATGGGCCCGCTGATAGGCCAGGCCCCTTCGCCCGTGGCTCTGCCTCCGTTGTCTAGGAGATCTCCCCTGGATTGTTGGGTGCTGTGACGATAGGCAGGTCAAAACAAAAACAATTGAATGACGATAGATTTGTCCTGAATTCCAGCTTATTAGTGAAGTATGAGGTTTTCTTGTTTCCTTCACTCTCATTCCCCTCTCTTCGCCTCCTTGTCGCTGTCTCTCACCCTTTCCCCTCTCCTCACCTCCTGTGCCCACCCCCTCTCCACACCTCCTTGTCGCTGTCTCTCACCCCCCCCTCTCCACACCTCCTTGTCGCGTCTAACCCTTTCCCTTCTCTTCACCTCCTTGTCGCTGTCTCTCACCCCTCTCCTCCTCTCCTCACCTCCTTGTCGCTGTCTCTCACCCCTCTCCTCCTCTCCACACCTCCTTGTCGCTGTCTCTAACCCCCTCCTCCTCTCCACACCTCCTTGTCGCGTCTCTAACCCTTTCCCCTCTCCACACCTCCTTGTCGCTGTCTCACCCAATCCCCTCTCCTCCTCTCCACACCTCCTTGTCGCGTCTCTAACCCTTTCCCCTCTCCTCACCTCCTTGTCGCTGTCATCATCCAGCTCACTGATGGACTGCATGAGGGAGAACAAGTTCATCCTGCCACTTCTGTTAGGACAGGGAGACACCTGATAGAGAGAGAGAGAGAGAGAGAGAGGGAGAGAGGGAGAGAGGAGAAGCGTGAGGAAGAAGGAAAGAGCAAATAGAGAAAAAGAATGGGGAAAACAGACATAGAGAGTAAAAAAAAAAAACCTTGCAGATAAGATGATGGGTCCTTTTTGGAGAATGATGCTTTATAGATGACTTACTTTATCACTGTCGCAGACTGTTATGGTGGGGTTTGAGCTGGCTGACTGCGACTGAGGAGCATCTGGAATGGTCTGTGCTGGGGGGGCAGGGTCTTCAAATACCTGAGGAAAGGACACAAGGCAGAGGCAGAGTGTAAACTGGTAAGAATTAGGTGCATCTAGCTAAACACCACTGTCAAGCCCACTCCATCCACCAGGAGGCGCTGGCTCGCCTAATACAGCATACAGTTGAGTTGAAGAGCTGCCTTGGATGGACGTTACAGGGGATGATGTTTTTGTCTTTTTAAAAACAACTTGAACTTTGAATGCTGCAGGGGAGCGGGTCAGAACGTGCGCTGATCAAGAACTAGAGGCAACCTGGGGTCCCCTGGTTCATTCCATCCCATACTAGCTTTTTTACATTCATCTCTAACATCTGACACAATGACATGGTTTTGTACCACTTTTAAACGAGTTTCAGAAATACTAACTTCTTTGTCTAAATCTTCAACATTGTCCTCATTTGGGCTCTCGTCTCCTCCCTCCTCCTCCTCCTCCTCCTCCTCCTCATCGTCGTCGTCTTCCTCCCCCTCCTCTTCGTCCTCACTCTCCTCTTCATCCTCAGTTCTGTCCATAGACTTCTGCCGGAAGTCTCTGGACTTTCGTCTCCAGAGGGTGCTGTGACGCTGCTTACTATAACACAAACACACACACACACACACACACACACACACAGGGTGTAAGTGTGTATGGGGCTGAGGGTGTAAGTGTGTATGTAGATGAGGTGTAAGTGTGTGTGTGTGTGTGTGTGTGTGTGTGTGTGTATGGAGATGAGGTGTAAGTGTAGTGTGTGTGTATGGAGATGAAGTGTAAGTGTGTGTGTGTGTGTGTGTGCTAGCGTGAGCGCGTGCGTATGGGGATGCGGTGTAAGTGTGTGTGTGTGTGTGTGTGTATGGAGATGAGGTGTAAGTGTGTGTGTGTTTGTGCTAGCGTGAGTGCGTGAGTGCGTATGGGGATGCGGTGTAGGTGTGTGTGTGTGTGTGTGTGTGTGTAAGGAGATGAAGTGTAAGTGTGTGTGTGTGTGTAAGGAGATGAAGTGTAAGTGTGTGTGTGTGTGTGTAAGGAGATGAAGTGTAAGTGTGTGTGTGTGTGTGTGTGTAAGGAGATGAAGTGTGTGTGTGTGTGTGTAAGGAGATGAAGTGTGTGTGTGTGTGTGTGTGTGTGTGTGTGTGTGTATGTGTGGGGGGGCGTTGAGGCTGACCTGGCGCTGAGGATGCCGCTGTAGGTGTGCAGCTGCTGCATGAAGCCGTCGTTGGGATGCACGATGGGCCGGCGCTCACGCACGTAGGCCAGCGCGTCCTCCAGAGCCATGCCCTGGTGCTTCATCAGGAACGCCATCACCGTGGACGACGAGCGGGACACGCCCATCTTACAGTGCACCAGCACCGCCTGGCCCTTTTGCCTGTTTTCATTTCAATTGGAATGAATTGAACAACAACTGCCAACATTGCATAATAACAACCAACAATAAAGCATTATGCAAAATACATGCATATGACAGGTATATATATCAGATTATATCAAGTGAAAATAAGTAACTCTTCCACATGCATCAGTCATTTTTCATATTCATTTCTATTTAACAAATGAATGGGAGTTGTTCCTGTTGGACAGTGCTTATTGTGTGTGTGTGTGTGTGTGTGTGTGTGTGTGTGTGTGTGTGTGTGTGTGTGTGTGTGTGTGTGTGTGTGTTTGTGGTGAATAGCCCACCTGGCAGTGTTAATAAAGGTGTAGGTGTTTTTCCAATGAGGCAGCAGGTTAGTGGCATCTACATCATACACCCTGATGTTCATGTAGGTGAACGATCCTGGGAAGAAGTTGTCGATCTCCATGGTGACATTCAAGATGTAGCCAATACTATGACAGCAATGCAAATTATCAATGTCAGAAAGAGAGACATTCATTTGAGACAGAGACACACGCAACCACACACACACTCACAAACAAACACACACACATATACACGCAACCACACAAACACACACTCAAAACAAACAAACAACACCCTGTTTCATTCAGTCAGCGTGAGAAAAAACATGCTTCGGTCCTACTTCCCTTTCCTTGTTCCTTATTGGAGTTAATCTATACCCTGGGATTGATACGGAGCCTTCAGTGTTGAGTGGAGTTAATCTATACCCTGGGATTGATACAGAGCCTTCAGTGTTGAGTTGAGTTAATCTATACCCTGGGATTGGTACGGAGCCTTCAGTGTTGAGTGGAGTTAATCTATACCCTGGGATTGATACAGAGCCTTCAGTGTTGAGTTGAGTTAATCTATACCCTGGTATTGGTACAGAGCCTTCAGTGTTGAGTGGAGTTAATCTATATCCTGGCATTGATACAGAGCCTTCAGTGTTGAGTGGAGTTAATCTATACCCTGGGATTGATACAGAGCCTTCAGTGTTGAGTGGAGTTAATCTATACCCTGGGATTGGTACAGAGCCTTCAGTGTTGAGTGGAGTTAATCTATACCCTGGGATTGGTACAGAGCCTTCAGTGTTGAGTGGAGTTAATCTATACCCTGGGATTGGTACAGAGCCTTCAGTGTTGAGTGGAGTTAATCTATACCCTGGGATTGGTACAGAGCCTTCAGTGTTGAGTGGAGTTAATCTATACCCTGGGATTGGTACAGAGCCTTCAGTGTTGAGTGGAGTTAATCTATACCCTGGGATTGGTGCAGAGCCTTCAGTGTTGAGTGGAGTTAATCTATACCCTGGGATTGGTACAGAGCCTTCAGTGTTGAGTGGAGTTAATCTATACCCTGGGATTGGTACAGAGCCTTCAGTGTTGAGTGGAGTTAATCTATACCCTGGGATTGGTACAGAGCCTTCAGTGTTGAGTGGAGTTAATCTATACCCTGGGATTGGTGCAGAGCCTTCAGTGTTGAGTGGAGTTAATCTATACCCTGGGATTGGTACAGAGCCTTCAGTGTTGAGTGGAGTTAATCTATACCCTGGGATTGGTACAGAGCCTTCAGTATTGAGTGGAGTTAATCTATACCCTGGGATTGGTGCAGAGCCTTCAGTGTTGAGTGGAGTTAATCTATACCCTGGGATTGGTACAGAGCCTTCAGTGTTGAGTGGAGTTAATCTATACCCTGGGATTTGGTACGGAGCCTTCAGTGTTGAGTGGAGTTAATCTATACCCTGGCATTGGTGCAGAGCCTTCAGTGTTGAGTGGAGTTAATCTATACCCTGGGATTGGTACAGAGCCTTCAGTGTTGAGTGGAGAAGGCCTAGAGGTACGCAGCACGGGTGGCTCCTGCAGTCTTCTATTCTTAAACTCCATCTGAGACATCGCTGTCGGTTAAGAGTGAAGAAAACAAAAGTGTCCTCTTGAGTCTTACTTGTTTTTCTGCAGCTCTTCAAAGTTGGCAGCGTTCCACTCCGAGCCCTGAGAACAGAAGAGCTTTCACTTAAAAACTTCACTGAGCGCCGTGAGCAGGAGCAGGAGCAGCATCAGCTCCCCACTCCTCTGAAATGATGATGGACTGTGTGTGTGTGTGTGGCTTGTGTGTGTGTGTGTGTGTGGTGTGTGTGTGTGTATGTGTGTGGTGTGCAGTGTGAGGTGGGTGGTCTGTCTGCGTGCGTGCGTGTGTGTGTGTGTGTGTGTGTGTGTGGTGTTTGGTGTGATGTGGTGTGATGTGGTCTGTGTGTGTGTTGTGGTGTGGTGTGGTGTGGTGTGGTGTGGGGTGTGGTCTGTCTGTGAGTGTGTGTGTGTGTGTGTGTGTGTGTGTGTGTGGTGTAGTGCGATGTGATGTGGTGTGGCCTGTCTGTGTGTGTGTGTGTGGGGGGGGGGTGTTGTGGTGTGTGGTGTGATGTGGTATGGTCGGTGTGTGAGAGACAGAGAATGTATTCCCTCACCAAATAAAGGTAGTCCAGTATTTTGGAGGGTTTGTCCATCTGCGCCATGGTAACCATCATCTCATTATCAATGAACTCTTTGTAGTCCTTCATCTCCATGTCCATTTTGGATTCCAGAGTTGTTCGGACCTATGGACCACCACCGCACACACACACACACACACACGCACACACACACACACACACACACACAAACAAACACCAGACTGAGCCTGATATGGATTAAGAGTCTTGCTTTTATGTCTGTCTCCTAATAATGGTATTTGACGCAAGTATGTGTGACGGACTCATTGTGCTGGTTGCGCCTCTGTTTACCATAATTTCTTTGATAGACTTTGCTGTGCACCGGCCTCAGCCCCAGCCCCCCCCCCACACACACACCCCTCGCGTCTTACTTGTTTGGAGGTAATTTTCTCCAGGTCTTCCGTCCTCATGATCTCTCGGAGGTGCGCTTTGATCCTCCTCTCTATAGACTCCCTCTCCAGAGAGCTGCACAGTGAAGTGAAGGAGAGAAACAGGATTAGGGAGCAGCAGCGGCGCACACACACACACACACACACACACACACACACACACACACACACACACACACACACACACACACACACACACACACACACACACACACACACACACACACACACCAGGGGAGAGCTACGGTACCATCTCCATCATTAAAATAAGCCTCAAATGATCAAAACAGCAGGAGAAGGGAGTCAACGCTGAAACAAGATGGGTGAAGGGCTGTCCACACTGCCAACAACAACTCTAAAAACTATATATATATTTTTTTGAATTGCTCTAGCTCATGAGAATGCCAATGCCCACACCGCACACTATAACAATAGCGATAAGAAGAACGATAGCTTTGGGCATCACTATAACAATAGCGATAAGAAGAACGATAGCTTTGGGCATCACTATAACAATAGCGATAAGAAGAACGATAGCTTTGGGCATCACTATAACAATAACGATAAGAAGAACGATAGCTTTGGGCATCACTATAACAATAGCGATAAGAAGAACGATAGCTTTGGGCATCACTATAACAATAGCGATAAGAAGAACGATAGCTTTGGGCATCACTATAACAATAACGATAAGAAGAACGATAGCTTTGGGCATCACTTCCAGAGCAACTGTGTTAACAACAGAAACACTGACAGCCAATCAGAAACCATCAATTCTAAAGGCATGACATTGAAACATGAAGGATATTTCTGAGAGGTCAGTGTGGACTCTCATGTTGTTCTAGTTACCGTTGTTGTTATAGTTACAGTTGTTGTTATAATTGTCCTTGGCGGTGTGAACGGCCCTTAGCAACAACACAAAGACAGCAAGGTGGGCTGCAGACTGACCTTTGACACATGGCGTCCTTCCTGACGGACTCCAGTCCAGTCATGACGGCCCACTCGTTGAGGCAGGGCTGGTCCGACTCCACGTGGCTGTAGTAGTGCTGGGCCCACTCCAGGCCACAGCTGGGGATGACCGCTCCCTTCACGGCGCGCTCACAGCAGCCATGCAGCGCCTGCAGCACTGACCTGACATCACACACACACACACACACACACACACACACACACACACACACACACACACCGTCACACACACACACACGAGCATGAGCACATGTGTGCACACACAAACACGGATGTATGTGAACACACACATTTTAACAGAAAGACAGACAGACACACACACACACACACACACACACACACACTGTGTGCACACAAACATGCATATACACAAGAGTGCACATACACATGCATATACACAAGAGTGCACATACACATATATGCACACACCACCATTTCCCAGGCTTAAAGTAACACTTGATTTGGACAGCCCATTTTAGACGCCCTTTCGTAAAGCGACTCTACAAATCATCGCCATTCAGACCCATTGGTTTCTACAAACTAAGGTAAAAGTCGTGCACTCCAGAACGTCAGGCACGAGAAACATGGAGGCGGGCGGAGCCGGGAGGGAGGAGTGCAGGCGTTTGTTCTCACATCTCTTGACCCTCGACACGATGACACCTTTATAGTCTCACTCAACAGCGCACACCCACTTTCTGTGAATCCGTCATTCACGTTGACATGCAACAAGGAAGCAGGGTAGGCAGGAGAGCTGCAGAAACTACAGTTCCTCTAAAGGGACATGCAGAGTCATAGTAGAACTTGCCACATTGTCTGCAGGGACACCGGTTTAAATGTCCTCGTCACCTCGGCTGTTGTCACACTAAAACCACTAAGGGAGAAAGTGAGAGAGAGAGAGAGACAGAGACAGAGTGAGAGAGAGAGAGAGAGAGAGGGCACAGAGGGGAGGAATTAGATGATATCGGTGGTTTGTGGCCACGTTGTGGTATGTGTGAGTGACCAATTGTATTCAAAGTGAGTGCATCAGCATGTCATCTCACGCACACACACACACACGCCCACACACACACAGAGCAACAGTTTGTAAGACAGATCAAGCAGGCAAAGTACTCGTTCTGCGTTTTGAGGAAATGCCCAAAACATCATGTGTGAAATCGTATCTATTTGTGTTGAACATGACTCTCCCTACTAAGCAGCCATGTGCTTGCCAGTGAGGAATGCCTTGCATGTCACCCCATAGAGCCTGATGCAGTCTGTCTGTCTGTCTGTCTGTCATGTCTAGGATACCCCAGAGAGCCTAATACAGTCTGTCTGTCATGAGTGAGCTGCTGATTAGTCATCACCATCACTGACTGGTTCAACACCTCTTCAAAACTGAGAAATAAGCTTCCTCTTTTTTTTGCGCTTTTGCTCTTTAACACACTCGTTTAGTCATCCCAATCTAGTTTCTGTCTTTGATGTATCACAGAGGCATTTATCAGTCTTTCTTACCCATCTCCATCCAAAAACACTTGGGTATCACTCCATACAGGCAAAACCAGGCCAATCGTACACTGGTCACTGCAAAAGAGAAATAGAAAAGCACCATCAAACACAAATTCTGCAACACAGATAATCAGGTTTCAATTGAAGTAGTATAGTAGACACCATAAATTGGACACGTTGGGCTGAAATCTGAAAAGGCTTCAAGTGGGAAATCTGAGAGAACCCTGATTACACATGTTCCCTATCAGTGGTACAGACAAGCACACATGTGGGCAGTTTTTCCCCCACCAATGACAAAACGACCTATATACCACTGCGATTATGCACCCTCCAGTTTGTAGTTATAAAAGTTTCATTCTAAGCTTAGAAATGCTCCATGAACCGAACCTCTGCATGTCTGGCAGGTCCATGCCCAGCAGGAGGCTCTCCATTTTGTTGCAGCCGGTGGAGACAACGATCAGGTACCTCACTCTGACTGGACTCACCGACTCCAACTGCACCGCCTGAGAGAAGGGGAGACGGAGGAGAACAGAAGAGATAGTGAGAAAGAGAGAGAGAGCAAGAAGGGGAGAGGGAGAGAGAGAGAGAGAGGGAGAGAGAGAGGAGGCAGAGATGGAGGAGAACAGATGAGATAGCGAGAAAGAGAGAGAGAGAAAGAAGGGGAGAGGGAGAGAGAGAGAGAAAGAGGGAGAGAGAGGGAGAGAGGAGGCAGAGATGGAGAACAGATGAGATAGTAAGAAAGAGAGAGCAAGAAGGACAGAAGGAGAGAGAGAGAAAGAGAGAGAGAAGGACAGAGGGAGAGAGAGAGAGAGAGAGGGAGAGAGGAGGCAGAGATGAGGAGAACAGATGAGATAGTGAAAAAGAGAGAAAGAGAGAGAGAGAGAGAGAGAGAGAGAGAGAGAGAGAGAGAGAGAGAGAGACGGGGGTGGGGTGGAGAGAGCAAAACAAGATAACTAAAATGGAGGTGGGTGGGAATCTTCAGGGGGTGAGAAAGAGGTTAGCTCTACTACCTTTGTGTTCCAACGTCCCTACATGACAAAACTTTAAATAACGGGGTTGGATTGCCATGACGACTGTGTTAACAGGACCCTCAGGTCAGAGGAAATTGTAAGCTAGAGAAACATACCTAACTATTAGCCATGTTACAGTCAGTGAACACATTGTGCACAACACTAACAGAGTGACCTGATGTACTGTAGCTTGGCGCTCAGCGCTTGATACTGACCTATGCTAACACTATGCTTTGCACAAACACAAAAACTGATTCAGTCTCTGACCGGATGAATAAGGAAGTCTGCCATGTGATGACGATGACATAAAGTCAGTGTTTCACTGCTGAACAACCAGCATAGGCTGTGCCGGCCTGTGGGCGGTTACTTATAAGGCAGGCCTAATACTTTAGGACTTGTAAAATGCTGTAGAATGGTAGCACATGATGGGGGCATATACATTCTGCATCATAGCCTTAGGCCACAGGAGACACACCAAGCCGACTAGGGAAAAGTCAAAGGCAGAGGCCACTACATACCTCATACACGATTCATTCATTTATTTATAAATATACATTCTAATTCAAGTTGTGCAAACCACGAAGACACATCAACTAACACTGATAACACATATCAACATAAACAAACATTCCACACATGCGTGAGAGGGAATAACTCTTCCTTCCAGGATACCAATGCTTTAAACAAAGAGTAACTAAAGGCAGTGGTTTGTGCTGGTTGTAAGCCAATCAGGGATCTCTTTCTTCCCAAAAGCTTCTGAACTGATGCAACATGCCCAATCTACATAATCACCAGTCTGTGGAGCAGGACACATAGGCTATGGGCAAAGTTCGGGACCTCGCACTCCCCAACAGCGGACTGACTGTCGGTTTGGTTTGTCAGATGCTTCCACAATGGCACGGCACAGACTTGATCACATTGAATCTCTCACACACACACACACACACACACACACGCACACGCACGCACATGCGCACACACGCACACGCACACACAGACACGTACACACACACACACATGCGCGCACACACACACACAGACGCGTACACACACACACACACACACACACACA
Organism: Clupea harengus; assembly: GCF_900700415.2. NCBI lineage: Eukaryota > Metazoa > Chordata > Actinopteri > Clupeiformes > Clupeidae > Clupea > Clupea harengus. The sequence continues at coordinate 3,902,884 of NC_045157.1, forward strand.
CACACACACAAGCGGTATGGCCTCACCAGTTTGACGGTGTCCTCTGGCCGCAGCAGGGACAGAATGGCCTGGAGGTGCATGTGCTGGGTGTCCGAAGCCTTGCTCTCTAATTTGGGGCTCCCTTGCGGAGGGGTCGGTGTGTTCTCATCCTCCCTCTGCTCTTCCTCCAGTAAAAGAACGGCCCCTTTGACCAGGGCAAAGCTTTCTCTGAAATGACAACCAGAAAGAATATGTCAAAGCAGCATTAGCAGACCTGTATTTTGATGTTCGTGGACCTGCATTTTGTTCTTTTATAACCTTTCATCTTAACTCTGATCATGAACTTGTCATTACTTTTCAAAGGCAGGTGGCACAACTATTGTACTCAGATGATCAGCTATAAACAGTTTGCAGATGTTGCAAGTCCCTGATACATTCTTACGTTAGTACCTAATTTCTGTGGATTAAAGTGTGTTACTGTGAACAGCGTGTGACTGGCGTTCAGAAATAATATCGCATAGAAGATCCAAAGCAAGTCTCTGTGTTCTGTGTGAAGCCCGCCATGTACACACACCCACTCAGGCTTTTCACTGCTGTCATAGCGGCTTAGTTGGGGAGGGCATGAAGCTATCTACTGTGCAAACAGTATTGAATGAAAAACCGGCCAAGCCGGGATGAAACACGAGAACTGAGAAACACAAACGCACCGTTTTTGAAGAGTCCCTCTTCTTGGGATGTTTTCATCCTGGGAGAAACCATAGCAAATGAAAGGTTAGCACAAAACAGTCCCGTCAGAGTGTGTCCAACATGGTGAGCCCAGCAAATAAACAGGCTTTTTCCTCATTTGATTTCATGTATTTATTTATGAGACGGTAAAAAAAACTACTGAATGTCAGCAGAGCTCAACTGCACGCGATCTGGGGAGAAAAGCTGGTGTTTTCATGGGATCATTTGGACCAAACAGACAACCAGAAATGCCACTTCACTGACTGAAATCTTTGTCAAAATATCTAATCTGTTAGTATGATTTACAGATGGATTACTAAACCATGAATAATCTTAACGACTTAAAAATGCATTTTAACATTAAGCAGACACCAAACTACTACTACTAAACCTGAGCCCAAAAGAATATAATTGGACCCTTGGTATTCATGAGTCACCTTTGAATCATTAGTGATTAGCTGACTTGAGTAAGGGAACAGAACAATGTTGAGACAGTAATGAGCCTGAGTGACAGCTGGCCTTTAGGCACTTTCATCTGCTGTGGTATTGACCAGCCCTTGGCCTGTGACAATGAAACCTTGTGGGACTCAGCAGAACTCCTCCATCACATCAGCTTCAGAGAGACTCAGCCATAATGGGCAAACCGCTGCAACCTCTCTTCTGTGCCTCTGAGATTCAATTACCGCGAATAACCCTAATGGCTTTGGCCATACATGACAGCTAAAGCTCCTCCGTGTGCGAAGGAGAGGTAGGGGCTCCGTCAGCAATGATCACTCTTGGCACAGCAAACATGCTTGTTATGACAACTGCAGTGGAATTTTACAATAGAGAGAGAGAGAGAGAAAGAGAGAGAGAAAATAAAAGAGAGGAATGGAGACAGATGAACAGATAGAGATGTGACAAAAAGAAAAGAGGTCTGTGTTCTTAGGGAAAAAAATTCACGGCCTTAAATGTGCAGTAAGTGAGATAAGGACACGAGGGAGGAAGCCCTACTGAAAGAAGATAGAACAGAACGAGGGAGAAGGGAAGAAAGGGGGGGTGGGGGTGGGGGGGGGTGGAGTGAGCGTCAGTATCAGTGGTTGGGGAGAATGAAACTGGAGACAGTAACATTACCTGTTATGCAACTGACATGCCCAGACAGACACGGACAGAGGAGACGGGGTGAAGAGAGATGGAAAGGGGAAAAGAGGAGAAGAGTGATTAGGGTTTGTAACACAGGCACGGAGAAAGAGGCGTTAGTCCCACTCTTGTTCACTGTTAAAACCAGAGTAGCTGCATTCTCAAAAGGGTTCCATAAAAAACATTAGCCTGGCTTGATACGCAGCTCTCTGGCTGAACTGAATACACAGAGCCCAGAGGCATCTGGCTGAGCTGAACTACAGCACTTATTTACTTGGTTCAGTGCCTCATTTGGACAAAAAGCCCTGCAGACACTGTTGCTTCTTTTGGAAGAGGAGAGAGAGAGAGAGGGAGAGGGAGAGAGGTGGGGGCAGAGAGAGAGAGAGAGAGAGAGAGAGAGAGAGAGAGAGAGAGAGAGAGAGAGAGACTAAAGGATTGATAGTCCCCTGACGTTTTGGCAAAGTGCAGACATACCACTGAAGTAATGAAGTTTGTATTGCACCAAACATAGAAGCACACACAGAATGAGAGTGTGTCAAGAGAGCTGATGTTGAGAAAGGCTTGTGTTATTACCAAAAACATTACAACTACAAACACTAACCTATCACAGTAGTTGCCTGAGGCAAGTTTATGGTTTAGTCATGCATACCGTATATATATTAACATACATATATATATATATATATCTGTTAATGTTTTCTTCTCATTGTATTGTCAGGGTGATACAGTGTTAAAGTAGAAAGGCCACAGATAAACAGCTCGTTACTATTCTTGGTCTACATTTGTATCCATAACAGCAAAACAGTGGGGGTGGCCGTATTACAATAATGAAGTTGGGAAAAGTACCAACCTACCTGAGTAGTGCAGACAGTCGGAGACCTGTGAAGCGTCAGAAGCGCCATTCCACAACCAGTTGGGTTGAACTACACACGGGTAATCGCGTTCGCGCTCATACGTAAAAGGCACGCCGAACGGGAGGGGGAATGCAGCTGAAAGGGAACACAAACGATGACCACACAGATCACGCTACTGAAAATTCCACTACTTAACTAAACAGAAAGGTCAACACATTTTTAATTGAGGCAGAAACATACATATGTCATAGCTTAACCCAAATGCATTTAAATACATCAAGCACGTTGAAAAAAGGAATTTAAGGTATTGAATGTCGGAACAATGCAAGTCCAATTGAGGCGAGTAAACTCGCCAGCTGCAACATGCCTGACATTTTTCCATGGGCTACTGCCCATACAGATCACAATTCCTCATCCCTCAAGCAACCATTACATTTATATACCAAATGTATTTTACTGGGAAAGACAGTGCATAATTGAAATCTGTGAAGAAATCAATAGTTAAATAAAACAGCAAATCACCATCTAAGCAACCCTGAGATGCGTAACTGGAACAGCTGATCTGGGCTGGTGTTAAATGCCCATGTATGTCTTCGCTTACATCTTCACAGCAACATAATACCTGACTCTAGTACACAAAATCATGTGCACTTGTTGAAATTCCAGTGGCGTATTAAGAAGTGTACGAAAGCTGGTATGCGAGTACGCCTCATTCACATTAGCAAGGCATTTTAGTCCAAGATCACTTGGTAGCTGTCATGCTAGTTCCTCAAGAGAGAGAAGGGGGGTGGAGTGCAGAAAGAGAGAGTCGGGAGATGGACATTTCCCCATATTCTAGTTTACCTTTCTTCAACGGTCAAGTCGTGTGGCTTTCCTTCTTTTCCAACGCTTGCTTTGTCTTCCAAATGCTAAGTGGACTGACAATGAAGCTAAGTTAGCCAGGTAACGTAACTGTTTCAGCCGTTCAACTTCTGCAGCGCTAAGATCCAGTTAAAGGGGAGTGTGCGGTGGAACCAGGAAGAAATCGTTTCGGCCGAGAAATGTAAACATGTCCATAAATGGACTTCTTATTTATTAAAGGGAAATAAATGCCCATCCAAGAAATCCTCATGTGTTGACAGATGCAGAACTTAGTCCTTTATTCAGACTGTTGAGAATCAAATGGCTGACTAAACTTTACTCCGATAACCACAATACCAACTATAGGCAAGCTTACACAGCACAGATTTGTGGATAAGATAGGCCTACTCATTTCCACACATTGTGAATGTTTTATTTGAATCTGTCAATTAGATTCCTATTTTGGGGATTCACATACCGTAAATCCTCAAATAGTGGCCGGGGCTTTTATTTACTTGGAAAATTGGCCTGATCCACATTCCATCGGACACACACTATTGTTTATTCATGATTCAAATTATTCTTGTGGATAAGATAGGCCTACTAATTTCCACACATTGTGAATGTTTTATTTGAATCTGTCAATTAGATTCCTATTTTGGGGATTCACATACCTATGTATAGAGTATATTGTTAAACACCTCTGTACACATGCAGAAAACATCACTTACTACAGCTTCATCAGCAGGGCATGAGAAGTGCAATATTCTAATAGTCTAATTCAGGCCCACCTCTTTATTTGCAAGGAAACTTATGCACTGGAATCCCATACAGACCATTTAGATTCATTTGGCATCTAAATGGGGCAATTTAATGGGATAATTTAACAAAGATGTTTGGGGGAGATACAGAATTAAGGTCTATTTTACCAGAAGTTGAGTGGAATAAAGCAAAATAGCAATACGTGTTGCCCACTGACCCTAAAACGTACTTTTTACACCCATCAGTACATCAGTAGACTCTAGCTGGAGGCAGCTGTATGAAATCCTGCAAACTCAGTTTTCGTCATGAGAGTACTGAGATTATATTTTCTAAATGCAATCATCTTAAACTGTTGTTACCTCCTTTAACACCATACATACCCTTATACATCTCAGGGATATGGATACATAGGAATTCCGTGAAGTTTAAGAATGAGCAAACTGAACCATTTCAGAAACTGGGGCAGCTGACATGCTATTGCATAGTTTCTATAGTATCTTTTTTAAGATGGGTCCACTAGATGCCATGGACACATGAAACTGTTACTCCCCCACCAGATGTCAATACAGATGAACTTCTGCTCTTAATCGAACCTCTGACGTCACTCCAAGGCGCCGGTAGAGAACCCGACACGTCATGCAAACAGCGACCTCTGTCAAACGTGCGGGCGGCTCTCTTCGTTAATTTGGGACCTTTTCAGCTCAGAGTCCAATTGATCCGTGTCATTTTCAGTTATTGGGCTATCATTGAGGTTTTTGCAGAATGCAGGGGGCACAGCAGCTCATGAAAGTGTTCGTGACCAGGCGTATTCCACAGGAAGGGATGAAAATACTTAAACAAGCTGGAATGTATGCAAGTTTGTTTTTCTTTCTCTTGCAGCCTATGCGTACCGTCAATACATATTGTGCATAGCACTTGCTGCTCGTCGACAGTTATGTGGAAAGTTTCACTAAAAATATTAAATGGTTGCATGGCCTGATAGTGTTACTCCATAGTTTTTCCTCCTAGCAATACATGTGAAAACACTCATTCTCTCACTCGGCACACGTTCCAGTCTGAACAGTGACCGACCTACCGTAATATCTACACATAGGCTACTTGCTAGCCATAAACTCTCTTAGGTCAAAACGCATGCATTATCCGTGTTAAATATTAGAAAAGTAATGTAAAACCTGTTGTACAATTATCAACAATTACGTTACACAATTACACGTTGTATCTTTTTTACGTGCCTACATAACTTTGAGTCTCCACTTTCTCCTGTCGTCATGTCACCCAGCTGTAACCTCTCCGTGTGGGACTCTGACGAGCCAGTGCCACGCGCTGAACTTCTGAAGAGCGTGTCCGGTGCACACGGCCTCGTCTGTCTCCTCTCTGACCGGATTGATGCTGAGGTTCTTGACGCTGCGGGTAGGGTCAATATTACGTTATGTCTTGGTTGTTGTGGTGGATTCTTTTCTTAAATTAAAGAGATGATCAGAATTTGATTTATCCGATTAACACAGTCTGACCAGAGTTGGCCTATGTCTAATACATATAAATGAACACTGTGGTATATAAAATCAGTAATGGTCAAAATGGATAGGTCAACATCATAATGATGCGGTCGTGTCTTGCAGGCCCCAACTTAAAGGTGATCAGCACCATGTCAGTGGGATTTGATCATCTGTCTATGGATGAGATCAAGAAACGGTGTGTGACGTTAAATACCTACATTTCATTGGCTATGAATCTTCAGCGCATCAACTTTAGATGATCATGCTGACTAAAGCAATTATTTGTGTAATATCATATTGATTCCATCAGAAATTAACTGTAAAACATAGCTATGAATAGCTGGATGCTAAAAACTAATAATGTAATGGGATCTCATCTGTCTCAGTGGGATACGAATTGGCTACACTCCAGATGTTCTAACTGATGCCACAGCAGAACTCACCGTTGCTCTGCTCCTGGCTACTGCCCGCCGTTTGCCAGAGGGTGTACAGGAGGTCAAAAGGTCAGCATCTTTTGTGTGTATCTTATGCATCCCATCACAGAGCCAACAGTGCTGTAAATCTTGTCTCCTATCTCTCAACTGAAGCAGTGGCATGCATGGCTCTTGATGTTCCAGAGGTTTTAACTGCAAGCGCTATAAGTTATTTAAGTGTAGGCTTGTTCTGTTATCTCTGTAGAGTATTTGAAAGGGGATATAGGTTCAGATATGCATACACACTGTGTCTAGTCACTGCTCTGACCTCTGACCTCTTCCCCCGTGTCACTTCCTACTCCAGTGGAGGCTGGAGCACCTGGAAACCTCTGTGGCTGTGTGGATATGGTCTATCTGGCTCAACAGTGGGCGTCATTGGACTAGGGCGCATAGGTAGAGTCACAACTTGCATTCTGTGAATGTTTTTATTGTATTCAACATGATAATGATTTGTCATTATACTTTATCAGATTTAAAATACCATTTTGACTACTTTGGAGAATAATAATAATAATAAATTTTATTTGTAACGCACTCTTCATTCAGAAGAATCTCAGAGTGCCAATCTCGGAGAAGCCTGTTAGATATGTTTAGTAAGTGTCAGGCTGACTCATCCCATAGTTTGACAGCAGCTGTGTGTCTTGTTGTGTAGGCCTGGCCATTGCCCGACGTCTGATGCCCTTTGGGGTGAAGAGGCTGCTGTACACTGGCAGAGGGACCAAGCCAGGGGCGAAAGAGGTGGAGGGGGAATTTGGTAAGGCAAATAACTCAGCTGGGAAAATCAAGTATGATAAGACTGCATGCCCGACAAGGGTACCAGGAGAGACTTATAAGAGGGGAATATAATGAGGACACAAAGGAGAGAAAGCAGTTCATGGATACAGGAAGCCATGTCAGATTGATGAGGATGATGATGCTGTCAGAGGATGATGATGCTGTAATTTGCATGTATGTGCACATATGTGTAGCATGTGAGCACACTGTAGTAACAGTTTGTTTCTCCCTTGTCCTTTGTCAGTGCCTTTGGACACACTCGTGTCTGAGAGTGATTTCATCGTCGTCTCATGTGCCCTTACTCCGGACACGCAAGGCATGTGTAACAAAGCCTTTTTCAGTAAGATGAAGAACACTGGAGTCTTCATCAACACCAGCAGGTAACGGGAAAACTCAGATAGCGCAGCCACATCACTGATTTGGTCTTGGTTTGTAGGCTAGTTTGTACAGGTTTTTAAAGGTGCCGTCCTTGATTATAATGCATACACTTTTAGGCAAATTAAAAAGCAGGTGTATCATTTCCATTGCAGTTTAGAACTAACTTAACTCATGACTTCCATTTCCTTGGGTGTTTATCACAGCGGTATGGTACATTCCACATAAGACTGTCTGTGTGTGGTTTTTGCGCCCCCTAGAGGTGCAGTGGTGAATCAGGAGGACCTTCATGAGGCTCTGTCCAGTGGGCAGATTGCTGCAGCTGGTCTGGATGTCACCACACCTGAGCCATTACCCACTGATCACCCCTTACTGACCCTTAACAACTGTGGTAAGAGACCCTCAAAAAAGTCCACACTACATTACGTTGAACATAGCTCTTTAAATCGGCATTGATATCAATAGCCTCATTCTGTTATTTTCACCTCCATTGTATGATCAAGGGCTCTTTGGATGATTGTTTCCCCATTCAATTACACCTATTATTGTTACCTCTCAAAGTGCTTTCTTTTTTTAAACCTCTCAACCTTGTTATCATGGATCTACATGATAATACACATGCGCTTCAGCGTTAATATTTATATACCCCCTCTCCTCTTGTTCCAGTGGTCCTGCCTCACATTGGGAGTGCCACTTACGCCACTCGTGGCATCATGGCAGAACTGACTGCCAACAACCTACTGGCAGGGCTCACAGGTGCCGCCATGCCCACCGAACTGAAGCTGTAGTGCCTGGTCCTTTCCCTTCATCAGGGCACAAGCCAGTCAAAGCAGTGCCATCTCTTTGCTCAGGCAAACTGTGTCTTATCAGCTCATTACGTAGGACCTGGATGCTAAGGTCTGTTTAGAACATGTCTTTTGGAAAGATAGTAATTTCATTTTTAATGAAATATTGAACTAATATATTAAATAAACACTTAATGACTAAAGCAAGCAATGTTTCACATAGCCAATATTATGAATCTAAATAATGATGGATCTTGTGGGGCGTATGTGCCTTAATAGTATAGTGTAGTTGCACGTAGTGCAAGTTGTGGTGATTTCTCAAATAGTTGAAGGTCTATATAAGACATTTCTAACGAAGCACTTCCTTACATGTGAATTTGTGTTCCTGCTCTGATGGGAGCATGTGCATAAGAGCCACTCACAGTGGACTACTGGGAACAACTGAGTTTCAATTATTGCTTGAAGAACTTGATTACTGATATGGCAGCAGCATCCATAGCACTCCTTGTGCCGGTGTTCACTCCTTTTTGCATGTAGAACTTAAATAAAAGCATTTAAAAACATTTTTTTTTTTTATTATGACCTCTTTCACAGTTTCATTGTACAGCAGATTTACAAGTCTTTAGCGAGTGTTTCAGGTTTTTTCCATTTCAAGCTAACTTAGTATGCAGAGAAGTCAGTTGTGTTGTCAACATTACTGCTTCAGTTCTGCTTCGTCAGTAGAGAAAATAAATTAAGATTCCCCCCACCCCCCCCCCCCCCCTCCTTGTTGATTTTAGATGAATGTGTACGGCCCTTTAATTTATGTAGAGTTCTAAAACCAATTTATCCTTGAAAGGCATACATGTAATAACACTTGCGTGAAACCAGGTGTGTTTAGGCACCCAGTGTCTGTAGGCACCACAGAGAACTTACAACAGAACAAGTTTGTGAAAATACTTTTAAACTCAGCAAATATTTAAAAGGGATAATTTATCCTATCACTAAGATTATCTTTAAGGCAAAACAGGCAGTACATGCACTTCAACAGAAACTCTAAAGTAACTTTAAAAAAACGCAATATGTAACCTTAAAACACGCGTGTCAGATGGAATGTAGTTCTCTGCTTGTCCTTGAGTGATGCTATCCTTCCTGTTAAGAAACTGACTGTAAGGTGTGGAAGCCGCTTCACTGATACAGATATTTCCCTTCAGTCTACGTGCCACAGAGAAGTCAGTGTTTACTTCAGATACGGCTCAGGTGGCCTGGTCTGCTGAACTTCTTTTGAGAGAGCAAGCAGGCAGGCGTACAGTTTGTGCCAACTGTTCAGCAGAGATGTGTACTTACAGGATATCCTCGAGAACAAAACATAGAAGTTGAGATCAAAACAACATTGGTTAACAGCATAACATACTCATTAATGGTTCATCAGTACTGGTGTCTAACTTCAAATTGGATACAAAAAGAGACACTACGAAAAAAAAGAAAAACATTTTCATTTCAAACCTGTCCTCTGTATTTACAGTAGCAGAAACGTGGACATAAATGTGAAAGAAAAGTGGTTGTTTTTTTTCTTTCATAGCTTTAATGACCTCACCCTTTTTGTATGTGTTCTACGAGCATGCCTATCTCACTACAGACCACAAAACTCACATCTGTAAGATTGAAGAGGGAGAAGGAGGATCAGGGTGAGGCTTTATCACCGATGGTTCCTGATATGAGCAAACTTCTAGCTATCACTGAACCTAATTATTAATCCACTAAGCCAACATCACTTGTAATGCCCACTGTAGTAACTGGTGGAGCTGCGGAGGGAGTAAAGTCCTTGGGCATATGGGCAGGGAGTGCCACGGTCTGGCACATCACCATTGAAGGGCTCCTGTACGTGGCAAGATGACGTGACAATCAATGCATGAAATCAGTCTCTACTCTAGCTTATGTGAGACCAAAGTCTACTCTTCCTAACTATCTTGGTGACTGGTCTTTGTTTAGTATTCATGGCGGGTACATGACCTAGCTGTACACCCTATTAAACGCAAGGCAAAAACACATATCAGTCAGGGATATCATCTTTGAATATGCCTGTCTTATTTTATTGTAGTATTTAGCTTAAGACCAGAACACAAATGTGCTCCACCATGGCCTTCACACCCAGGAACCTTGGAGCTCAGGCAATGCAAAATTATTTGTGCGACACAAGTAACAATTCAAAGAATACACTATTTCTCAGGAGGGGACGATTTTGGGGCAATGGTGCGGTAGCCCGGTGGCTTTGGCTTAGCTACCCTGGTAGTCCGTCTGAGGGGCTTCACGACAGGGGCTTGCAAAGTAGTGTGTGGTTTTTGGAGAGCAGGGCTATGCCCTACAGCCCTCAGAACACTCCCCGACCCTGCCTTTGCAAACTGCAAGACGACAGCATCTCCTGCACCTGCTGAGGCACGCTTCAGCGAGATGGATGAGGTTGATGCTGCCACCTCAGTGCTCCGTGTGGTCCCGTTGACCTCTTTTTCGACTGTTAGCGCGTTAGAACCAGAAGCAAACCTGGAAATCCCAACCACCTTCATGACTTTGGGAGTGATGGGCCAAGTGAAGCCCAGGATTTGGTTAGCACCCAAGCCTTTACTTACGCTGGGTTCATCCACGGCCCCTCTTGTCTCACAGATGATGATGTTACTGCTGCTACGGAGTAATTTGTCAGGTGGCTGGCTGGTAGTGTGACGCTCCTCACTACAGCCTGTGGTCTTGAGTTCTCCATCAGCAGCTGCCTCATTCATAAAGTCGTCCTCCGTGTCGGTCTGGACTGTGGACTCTGCTGTCTCCGATCTTGTTGGTGAAGAGATGTCGCTTTCATGTTTCACCTCTATGATCGCTGTCTCCTCATCTTCATCTTTAAGAATGAATCCATTGGCTTCCCCAGTCTGCACCCCTGCTTCAAGATCATGGCTGTCTGCCTGAGGCGACGGTGACATCTCATACTCGTACTCATACACCTCTGAGGCAGGGCTCAGGGCAGGCACAGGAGATTCAGCAGAGGCCACTGCCACAGACTTGACAGTTTTAGCGCCACCACTAAACTTCCGGCGTTTGTTTGCAGGAGACTTGAGCCGACGCCGTTTGTGGCCCTGCCGCTGTTTGCTCTCCTGAGCCGGCTCCCACTGCTCGTCATCCTCACTGCTGCTGTTGGCTGCCTCCTCCTCCTGGTGGCTAGGTTGCGATGTGGCAGTGTGACCGCCGGAGAGTGATGTGTGCAAGGGGTTTGAAGAGAGCTTTTCTTTGCAGACTTTGACCACTGCATTAAGGTGCAGGTGTGAAGCCGCCAGCAGCAAGTCAGTGATTTGGGACATGTCCAGCTGGAGTTTGGAGGAGTACATCATATCCAGCAGTGTCGAGAATGCCTCAGGGGTCACCACCTCTGAATCTAGCTGTAGGAGTCTCATGTTTCCATCAGGGCCTGCAACATACTGTTGGACATCACAAGTGTCTGAGTTGCAGAATAGAGAGCGGAAGTGGGAACTACAAGCTGCCAGTACGGAGCGGTGTGCGCTGAAGTACTGGTTTCCCACGGCAATGATGCAATCACACAGACGATTTTGAGTGCGCTGGTTATTCAGCTCCTGAAAAATCTTCTGGAAGTGACCAGGAAACTCCACGAACCTGTATGGTAGAAAAGACATGGATGCATGAATTGAATTCCAATGCTAAAATGGCTGTAGCAAACTTTGCAATAATAAACTGACTGAAGCTGCAATTCAACTTTCCTCTCTGTAAAGCACTTTGTCCAGTGCACCGTTTGGGTGATCAGCCAGTTTTAGTTTTGGAATGGTGATATTGGTTATTGTACATTTGGGACATTCAGATTGTATTGATAGTAGTGGGTATGGAAGAATAGCAAGCCAAGACAAGTCTGATGCTGTGCTTGACACAACCAGTCAGCCCCCCCAGGATTTTGCGGGCCTTTTTTGAGATAGTTGCGGCCTAAAATTCCTGATTTCGCCGGAGCTTTTCCAAAAAATTGCGATGAAAGTTGCGGTGTTTTTTAGGAGTTTGTTGCAATAAAATTACGGGAGCAAGAGAAAGTTGAGATAAAAAGTTGCGAATTTCCCTTTTTGTAATTATAATTGAGATAATTTGTTGAAGAATAAGTCATTAATGAACAAACATAAATTAATGAACAAAACCACTGAGAAATGGTCCTCTAAACAAAAGATTACCAGGACTACAGAAATATAGCAAAATAGGCTTTACTTATCCACAACGAAGTGCACCTGTTGGTATTACAAAAGGACCATCAGTAAGACTGAATAAAATGTTATGAATGTCTCAGCCTTCACATATGATGAAAAAAGAAAAATCACAGTTCAAAATTTAAAGTGCACAGAACCTCACAGCAAAATTAAGCATAATTTATTCTGAGGACGCCTAAGCAATGCAAAATCAAGTACTCTTTTTTGTATCCATTATTGTCTTGAATACATAAAGTGCACAGTCCTTCACTCAAACACAACACACCTTCAGTAACAGTATACATAACTTTTTTAACGATACAAAACTATTTCATTTAGTTGGGTAGATAAGCGAAATAAGATTCTTTCAGCGCTCGCAATTTACCTGGATGCAACAGCCTGTGTCACTGTGATCTGTCTCGTCCTCGTCTGACGTCCTGCCTGCCTTTCTGCCGTTTTCTTTCTATGTTTTGCGGTGGTAAAGTGCTTATCAATAGACGATTTCCTCTTATGTTCGACCACAATGTTACATGCCGTGCAAAATAGTTTCCCTCCGCTTTCGTGTAGAATGCCAGGGTACTTCTTTTCGCGATCTTTTGCTGTTATTTTGGTGGGCAAATGTGAGGAATTGGACTCAAACATGTCTGCTGCAGCTCTCGAACCAGGCTGAAGGGAGGGGGTTGTGGGAGACGACGATGATTGGTAAAATTTGCGGGAAAGTTGCGGTGATTGGTTAAGATTGCAACAACACGCGGAATTCACGGGGATTGTTAAGAGTTGCGATCGCAACCGTAGACGTCTATGATCACAACATCCTGGGGGGTGTGTCCAGTAGTTTAAATGAACTCTGAAGTCAGTAATTCACATGATTGCTCAGGTGGTAGGTTTTAGATATTGTAAGGTTGGCAACGAGATTTAGACACATTTAAAATAGCTTTATCAAAACAGCAAAAAGAATTAGGTCTACAATAAAAGGCTATGGAACAAGAAAACAACAAATAGGCCTACATAATCCAGGTAATAACAGTGTTATAGGCTAATGGTGTGAATAGGCATACAGTTATAGGAAATAATAATAATTATGCTTATATCTCAGGGTAACAGCCCCAACATGATGCAGAAGGACAAACATCTCATCTCCCTATAACCATCTGCCATGCTGTACATAGTTTATGCTGTATAACTTGTGTTTTGTGTTTGAAGGTGGCGACAAATGACATGACAGATGACAAATATTTCCTCTAAAAAATAAGAATTTAGTAGTTTTGCCAGTTTCTTACTACCGGCATTTCAAAAGTGTAATGTTGTAAACACCATAGGAAGTGACCTACAAGATCCTTTGGGCAATGACACTGCAACCAATGAAGTCAACATATGTGATGTGATGTGATGACATATTCCTAAAAATGCTATTTTACGAATTGAACACATCAAGCAGATGGCCCCCCCCTAATTTGCTACTGTCCTGCTTAAGGTTTCTTCCTGATTAACAGGGAGTTTGTCCTTGCCCCTGTCACCATTGTGCTTGCTCTATGGGGGTTCAGGTCCTGGGCTCTGTAAAGCGTCTTGAGACAATTGTATTGTTTTGGTGCTATATGAATAAAATTACATTTTTTGTTGTCAGTTCCTGTCAAACATTAATCAATATGACAATGAATTGGTAAAAAAAAAACATTGTTTCAGTATCCTGATCTGTTACATTTCTATGGCTTACCGGTGTCCATTGACAGAGATGATCTCTCGTGATTCATGACCAACATCAGGCGGGCGATGAACTTTTGTCCCTCGCAAACAATAGTTGGTGTATATCTGTTCAGTTCCAGCCTCTCTGCATATCCGTGGAAGCATTGAGGCAAGGTGATTGACCCCAAGGGGACTTGTGATGTACCATACTGTGTCTCTTTCAGAGGCAGTCTTTTTGGGATGTAAATAAAAGGCTGGTGCATTGGGTGGCATCTTGCGGAGGTATTTCTCTAGTGATGCAACTGGACACAGTTTGTCTCCTGGCCTGGCAAACATACGCCCCCGATTGTTCTCACAATCCTTTTCCGCTATGTCTTTATGGTTTTTCGTTACATCGCTGGATGTCAGTGTGCAGTATTTTCTCCCAATTTCGTCTCTTTTAAATACAAACGAGTCTTTCGTTAGTGTTCTATTGCCTTCTCTACCCAAGCGTCCGAAATGAAGTTGAATGTCAAACCACACTTTATTTAGGAGGCCTCTAGGGTGGCTGGGTTTACATGCATGAGATTCCCTTATGATTTTCAAATCTGAGGGTGAGACTGACGTAGGGTGACTTGTCTTGTCTTTACCGTCCCGTCTCATTGTTTTTATGAGTCCGAGAAATACATTATTTGCAGATTTGAAGTCGGAGTCTTTCATTATACACCACGAACGGTTCAGTGGAGGTTCATTAAGATACCTGTTGAGTCCTGTGCGCAGTCCCAGATAGCTGCTAATGCTGTAGGATTCACCTTTTGCGTTGCGAATAGAGCCATAAAACTGTCGCAATATCAGATTCAGCTCGTCCTTTGAAACATTTGCAAAGTTCACTTTAATTTCTTGTTGTTCCAACCAATCTGTTAAGCACTTCACAGCCCATCGTGTTTGTCGCCATGTACTTTCTTCATTTCTAGCTAATTCCAGTTTGTGTAGTTCTTCCTCTGTCACAACTGCAGACCGAAAAGTTGACTTCATGCCAGCAAGTGCAACAGTATTTGACCTCGGTCTATCAATTTCAGACTCTTCATCTGTGTCTGAACTTAAGTCCACGTCAAATGCATCCATTTCTGTATTTTCTATATTCATCGGAACAATGTTTGATGGCCACAACGATCAGGCGATTCCTGTTGCTTGGGTAAGTTAACGATACTGAATACCCAGATAGTCAGTGGTGTGATACAAGCTACAAATATAACAATACACGACCGTTTTCAAAGTAAGCTAAACTTTGGTTGCTAATGTAAACATTAGGTTGGTCCTGAGATACCAGTTGCTCAACCATGCCACTTGTTGCTAGGCAGCACAAGGGGAGCTATGAAATAGCCAACTAATCATTGGGGAAATAATCGTTGTAATTGGACAAACTAGCTAGCTAACAACGCAGACTATTATCACAAAGACAATAAACTCGGTGTAAAAGGTGACATACAAGTACAATTTAGGTCTAAGGACTGGAGGATGTGGAACTAGTGGTGTAACATCGATAGCTAACGTTAATTTAGCTATCTAGCTATCTGACAATAGTTAGCTAAATAGTACATTAATGTAGCTATGGTTAGCTAGTTTGACACTAGAGGATGAGTCGACTGTTACCTAATAGAACGTATTTATAGCTGGCTAAGCTATTTCAGCAAATTCTAGATTACAATCGTTAATAATCCTTTTCTTGAGAGTAACAACACAAGCGGGCAACTCACATCAATGGTTCTTTTCCCATACTGCCTGCGCAGTGCGCACGCTGAAAGCTGAGCTAAGGTAAAGTTATGTCAGCTTTTTTCCCCTAGCAAATGTTAACAAGCTAGGATGTCTAAAGTTAGTCAATCAACGCCATCAACTTGCCACAATGTTACCTGCAGAATATGTCTCAAAAGCGTGTGCAAGTTTATACAAATAGGCATACATACATCGAACATAGTTCGCAAGCAGTGTTAGTGTTATGGCCTATCAGAGGGGACCAAAATACTGAAGCACTTTAACGTGAGCTGTTTCTAGTGAAATATCGCCATCATGTGTACTGGAGTCTGGAGGCTCAGGTCATTATTTTCATTGTGAGCACCATTTATGGAGGCTGTATCTTTGTAAACCTCAGCCATAGTTGCCACTTCACTAATTTTGGTTCACGTATGCACTTAACCATCATGCTGTATTGTATTCCAAATGCATGTCACACAGTGGATACATATGGAAACCAATCCATATCTCATAGTGAAACGATCATGACCTAACATTACCCTCATTTCATCACCTGGTCTCCACCTAGGATTAGCTTTTTTTAGAGTTTAAAGTGGAATTAATAAATAAATAGTAATGGCATGTCTAGTTATGCCAGTTAAGCCTCACTGCTAGGAGGAGAAGCAAGCTGGTAATCAGGTGGTAGACAGGTGACACTGCATGTTTAATGTCTAACTCTGTATTTTAGAGTTTGTATGCATTTATTTGAGATTAACTCACAGGACAGAGCCCACAGGCTACATCTTATCTTGATCATGAAATACTTCTAACTGAAAACAGCTGCTGGTAAGAGTCAACATGCAGTGCTATTCTTATGTTCCACAAATGTATTGCTCTGGCCACTAGACCAGCCCATCTTCTCACACCGCCACAGTAAAGACATTCTCTTTCTTTGAGCTTACAGAAACAAAATCGCTCATTGAAGTAGTGTGAATAACTGTTTGGTGAACATTTTGAGTAATTACAGCATTTCAAAATAAAATTACATTCTGTAGCTTACACAAAATAAAAAAAGGCAAAATAACCAACAGTATTCACATCACACATACAGTTAGTTCAGATAGAGGGTGGTTTGATGTCCCATGAATAAGGTCTGAAGAATCAGCAAATCTTTTGTATGCAGGATCTTGACCGCAGTTGTTTTGCAAGTGATTCTGGCTTCAGTGGAGTCCAAACATGGGGCAAAGGGCCACTTCATATGCTGTCCAGTTTCTTTAGAACATAAGGCGCTGAAGAAAGACAACAAATATAAACAATTACAAAAGGTTACACTCAGTCAAGAATGTTGATTGCACTGTTCTCCAAACTCATAGTCAATGTTTGTTTAATCAGTCCTGATCTAGCTTATCTGATTTATGACAATGTTCCAAGTGTGGACAGAGAGAAGGGGAGACATATTTAAAAGTGTCTTTCAGTGGGTGTTGGACGAGTTTTGTAGTATATTAAGTTATGATGACAAATAAATGGAGGTCAGGGGTAAGACAGCAAGATGGAAAATCTAGGAGTTATAATCATAACAGCAAGTCTTCAGAGTTAAAATCTTACAAGTGTAACAGTATTGTATGATTCCTGAAGCATGTCTCTGGGCAATCTTTGGATGGTGATATGTCAAAGAGCTTGTTTCATTTTTGCAGGTTTCCGACCTTACAACTATATAGTAAATAGTATTTACCTGGTGGGAAAGACAGGTGTAATTATTTTGTCTGTCACGTGAACATATCCAATCAAATGGATTTACAGACCATACGAAAACTAGCTACCTACAAACATACCTGAAAAACAGTAAGAACCTGAGACAAACATACCCTGTGTCTCCTATTGATTAAGTTAAAGGGAAGATGCTGCTGCACTATACTGAATCTTAGGACAGCCCTATCCCCCATAGTCTAAAACTGAGTCAAGGGGCACCACTGCACCCATCTAGACCTGCGGCTAGGTGAGAATCACTACAATCAGTGGGTGTGTTTTCTACGCGTGCAACTTTGTCCTTTATAGTCAGACTATGAACGAAGGAACGCGTGTTTGTACATTAAGACTATTAGTTTGGGTGTGAAATTAAATCAGTGATCCACTAATAGAGGGAATTACATGGACAACAACAAAAAAAAGTTGGTTTATTATGTACATCTGCTAGTGCGTTTTGGTTTTCCGTAGCAGGAGCCTCAATAATCCTTTTTTTAAACGCATAGCAAACTCAATGGCTGCCTGCAGAGGGAGACCCACCGCACCGACAAGGCTAAGTAGTATAGCTAGATATGCTAGCTAATTAGCTAGTGACAGCCATCGCAGCTATTTAAATCCTACTGCTCAATGGAAATTTCGCATTTCATTAGTCAAAACACTTCGTATTCCCTCTACCACTTACGAAACTATGCTGTTCCAAACCTATACAGACGAGTTAACACCTTTCACTGTGCACGTCTAGTACAAGAGGAGGAAGCACCGGTAGCCAATTCAATTGGCAGAAAATCAGTCATCGGTGATACTTACTGACTCTGAGAAGAGCGACGTATAGCAAAAAGTTCCTCACGGACGCAATGACATCCTCCCTCATTTTCTTTTTCATCTCCTCTGGGTCCATTTTAGGACCAAGACCCTCAAGTTTAAACATCTTGGACTAGGTGTAGATGAATTATCCTTGACCTAGCTAGCAGAACCTGCAGTGACTTTACCATGTGAGCCTTAACGGAAATACGTCATGAAGTGTAGTTTTATTTTTTTTCTAGCTTCAAGGCAGTCATGGCATACTAGCAGTTGCCAGTGTGGATTAAGTCAGTTTATCTAATATAATTTTCGTCTAGGACCATACAAGACGGGCATTGTAAAATATTAGAAATATACATATAATACGTAACCTGCATTTGTGCTGACTTTTAAAATAATGCCGCTGTTTGTGGCTATTATAGTCCAGGCAATATAGAGGCGCTCTACGTTGTCATGAACAAATGTTTTGATTTTCGCTCTCTTTAGGTTAACTTTCACAGTGCCGTTGAAATCAGTGGGCGCAATAACTAATTATGTGACAAGGTAATTCGCCCGGTTTACTGCAGACTGCGCCATTATAATTTTATAAAGGGCTATTTGCCATCAGTGCTTTCCTATATGCTTCAGATTGCCAGCATTTCCCAACGCGCTGCACTCAAGAGACGCTAGCTAGATTTAATTAAAATCCAATAGTTCATGTCTGCGAGCTAGCTTCTTAAGTGGTGCACTTGACCTAAGTGATGTTTCTCTGTAAAGATTCGATGGCCTTGGCTCTTGCTTAGCTATCTTGAAATATATTCATCTGTTCTGAATCCATTTTGTTGTATTATTGTTGTAACTGAAGCAATGGAGCTCTCCAATGGGCTTTTCTCCTCCGAGAGCCTCAATGGACTTCTCCAGCAGAAATGGAGAAATGGACAGGGTGATGCCTCTTCTACATATTTATCTAATAAACGTAAGCGAGATGATGTGGGACAGGAAAATAACGGTGTACATAATGGAAATACAGAACTCAGAAACTCCCTTTTTCCAGAACCCTCTAGAAAGAACAGTAAGTTGGATATTTTTGCTCATTTGGCAACCTCTCACAGCTGCGTTGTTTCCCACCCCTTTAATCCTTTTGGTACACAGCTTGTGCGTGATTGTCCTTGTCCTGATTCTCACAGTGAAAATGGAAAGGCTAGATCTTCGACAACTTATCAAGTGAACTTGAGGCATGCTGCAGGTGTATGCATGTCCCTGTAACTTGATAGTGTACAGCTCTTTGGTGTAAAATGACTTAAGATTTTCTTTGATGCTTAAATACATATACCTTTTTCCATTGCAGGACCTTTTATCCATATCAGCGGACAGAAAGGAGTGTTCTTCTCTGAACGCTGGGAACCTAACGGCAGCACATTGTACCTTCCCGTCAACGGTAGTCTTCTGACAAACATTGACAAGTATGACCAGATAAGCTTTGAGCAAGGTCTGTTCTTCATTGGAGATTTATCTGGTGCATTTCAACAGAAGGCTCAAGGTACTGGGAAAGCATATGCAGTGTTGTGTTTTCTAATCCAACAAGTTACCTTTACAGATTGTGATCACCAATTTCCAGAGATGAGCTGAAGTGCTGATAGGCCACTGACCACAGACACACCTAGCACTGAGAGGCTTAGGCCTGCATAATCTTCCCATTTATGATGAGTCTGTTTTTGGCCCTTTGCACAGTATATTAGAATACTTGTAGCATGTAACACTCTCTGCACTTGGCGCTCTCTTTACTTACTAAATGGAGAGAGGATAACAATATGGATATACAGATATCTGTATACAGGTACTTCACGTCTAACATCTAGGTGCAAAACTAAAATGAAATTTCAAAATCTTTCCTGATGAACATTATTTCTGTGTCAGGTCAAGCTATCCACTGCTGGAGATACAGTGAACAGGAGAGGAAACTATTCATCGCACTCTCCTACTTCTTCACCGATCAGCAAGTGAGTATAACAGGTGAATGATGTAATACGATGTAAGTACCTTGAGGATCAAGCATGCATAAACACGGTGCAAACTCTCTTATCCCCTTGGCAGGCCTTCCAGGATGTAGTCACTTCTCTGGGTTGCCTATGATAGGATGAGGAGGAACATCTGGACCCTCTGTTTGGAGCAGAATCAGACAAAATGTCACTAGTAACCTTTCCAACCACTTTTTCATAGATGTAATACCAAAGTGCAGAAGCACAGACATTGTTGAAGGCATGTAAATACTGTGAAGTTGTTCATGGAAAACTGTTTCTATTCTGTGGTCAGCTGCTGCTGTGAATGTGTAAAAGACTTGTAGCTAAGTGCCTACAAACATAAACAATGAAGACCACGAAATATGTTGGTGGAGACAGACCATCCACGTTAGTCTGAGTACATTTTAAGATAGGAGTGTATCTTAAAATTCTAGGACCAATTACTAGTAAGCCAACCAAATTTGGTAGACATTACCAAGATAATCAGGCATTTTTGTGATTTGCAGCTTGAATTTGACCAACTAAAAGACCAAATTCTTTAGATGCACTTCCATGTTGAAATCAAATCCAGGCGTTCTGTTACCCTGGACTGGTTTTGTACGCCGTGTTTCCTTACACAAGCAAAAATGTTTTTAATCTTCAACCCTTTTAAACAAGTTGAAGATGAAGGCTCACAAAAATCAGATGTTGAATTGATTTGGGCACACTGAAGTATTTACCCAGTGTAGGCAAGCTGACAGATGCTCAATGACTGTAGGAATGGCAAATTGTAATAGTTCTAATGCTTATCAACACAAAGCTCTCTGTTGTACACGTTTCTCCTTTTCAACTGATAATGCATACATGTTTTATCATATATCGCCATCCATATTTGCTATGAATAGATGTTTACAGCCTTTTACCATTTCACCTGTTAGCCTGATAGTTGGAATCCAGTTTGTCTTGCAATATTGTATAGGTTAATATAAAGTATACACAGTATACTGCAAATGTGGCATATGACCCTTAGGGAAACTAGGACGATGAAGCCCAGTACACTGTTAAAACTATGGATGGTGAGAGGGATCAAGCCTCTTTTCTCTTATCAAAGCCAAAATGGACCTCTCTAGCCTTCTTAAGCTTCTGAAGACTTATTTGTTACAGTTAAGGCCCTGTCTCAAGGACATTAAAGAGAGCTTTGAAATATTACTTTTTTTTGGCATGATTCATGCAAAACGTGTAGTTTTTCTAATAAAAACATGTGTTATTATTAATCCAAATAAATACATTTGGATTAAAACATTTTGGTCAAAATACACCGTAATCCAACTATCCTTTGCCATCTTGAAGGATTCTATCAAATTACAGAATTTCTACTGCAATATTTTGTGAATGCCCTTTATATCTGTGTCTTAAATGCATTCGTTACAGATTGCACCACTCCATCCTAGCCTGAGGTAAACCCAGGCATCATTCCAATCCCCCTAACTACCTGTTTAGATGTTTAAAAAAAAAAAAAAAAAAAACATTTTTTATTGTGTCTTTATTTTATAGAACCTGAGGATGTTGTTCTTTGTACAAATGGGTGCAGTCAATAAAGGTCTAAATCAGTTGTCATGGTCTTTAGGGCACTGAAGTAACACATGAATGAATAACCCTGGGCAGCATCACCTGCAGTATGGGTGGATTGTGCATTTGCAGAAACTGGACTGTTTCAAAGAACACAATAACTTTCTGTAGTTTGTGTTGTTATTGTTATTTGTATTATTGTGATTATTTTGTAGTCGTGCCTTTGTGTATATTAAAGTGTTCTCTGTTTTGTACCAATAGTCTTCAGTAAACTTTCAACAAAAACCTTGCTTGTATAATTGTCTTAATTACACAGAGATTAATTATTATTAAGTACTCACATGACTAATTAGGATATGGGAAGCACTGGATTAAATTAGCCACAGAATTGTTGTCTTATAAACCCGGAGACCCCTGTATGGTGATCACTCAGACGCCACAAATTGAGACACAATTTCAAGAGTTAATAAACTCATTTTCATCTAATGCTTCAGCGCTGATCCCGCCGACAGACATTATTTCAGAGTCATTTCATTCCATTATGCTGATGCTTAGACATTCTAGACTACTTAAGCAGAACTGACAAGGCGGTTTGTCACCGCTGTCATTTGTCTTACCGTCTGTGAGGAGGTTGCATCGTCCTTTCATGTTGTTTTAATATGAACTAGAGGGACACTTCAAAGCTCTGATCAGAGTAATTTGGGGGTCATGTCAGGCTTTTACGTAGATATCTTAGTAGTTCATTTGGCACGAAACTGAACAGACCTGCTGAATTATGATTAATGAGTTTTTAAAAGCAACAGGTCTACCTGCAGTGAGCTCCTTTAATACCCTTAAAGGACACCCATCTGTTCAGTCCTTTGGCAAGAAGTCTGCTGCAGTCCCGGTGATACTTAAAAACCTTTTAGAAAATCTTTAGTGCTTTTCATTTTTTAACCAATTACCTTCTGAGCCGCTAAAAAAATACTGATGTTTCCAAAGAGATGAAGTGCACAAATCATTCAGTCTTATCGTGACCAGTTCATCATCAAGTACCTAAGCACCAGGGGGCAGCAGTGTATAAGAAACAAATGAGAAGCCTCCAAGCATGTGTGGGCTCTTCGCTGATCAAAATGGAGTCGGTGCTCATCGTTAATGTCTACGGTTGATGTTTGCTAGTTAGTCATTCATAGGGCTTCACACTGTGGAAGTGAACACTGAAGAAACAACCCAATACATCTGAAATGAACTGATTTTATGATTCTCAGATTGCACGCTTGGACTGATGGAGTGTTAACCTCTGGCTCATCAGGGGATGTCTGACATCCTATTAGCCTCCTGTGAGGGTGCAGGAATGACTTCCTCTCACAGATTATCAGGAAGTGAAATCAGCACCCCGCTGCCAAGCGGATTCAGGGCGCTCCTCCTAAGAGGTGGACTCCTGATTAATGGCGGCTTCGGAGGTTAGGCCCGGCTGCTGACGGGTACGGAGTGGGGATGCTGCGCTGGGAGAATGAGCTCTTCATCTTCCTCTTCCTCTCCCTGTGCCTGGCTTAGAGATGGAATTGGCATGCCCCTCAGCAGCAGCAGTGCACCCTGAGGTAGTGTGTGTGTGTGTGTGTGTGTGTGTGTGTGTGTGTGTGTGTGTGTGTGTGTGTGTGTGTTTGAGTGTGTGTAGCAGTGGGCCTACCCACCAGAGCGGGGAGAGGTGAAGAAACCTGCTTTCTAAATACAAAAACAGTGACCTGCTTTTTTTAAGGTCTTATTTAAGCGCAAGGAGGGTGAAGGGAGACCTGGAATGGGGACTTCACGCTTGGTCGGATGTCTTACTTTACTGGTGACCTCCTTGGCCGAGACACAAGCCAAGAGCCCAGTTAACCTTAAAGCATATCTCCATCTATGTGTACTCCAACTCATTAATACTGCACAGTGCTTTATATTGCATGCATGCGGAACTGAAACAAATCACACACCACTGCACATTCCTGCAGATGCGACCCCGTGCGTAGTATACTTGACATGCTGAAGGTATAGATCCGGCTGTGGAAAGAAACATTTACCTTGAACTAAATACAATTCTCTAAAAAAGAGAAGCCTAAAGATGAGGTACGTGGGCATTGGGGTCGGTTTATTTAGTCAGCAATCCTGACTCAGGATTGTTTGTCAAAGGGGTCACTGATTAGGCTGTGAGCTAAGCAAAGCAAACATTACCATTATTCTCCAGTAAATATTACTACTGTCAAAGCGCTTCAACCAGGCAGAGCTGCAGCCCGGGGCAGCTTTGGCTTGAAGAGGGTGAGAGGGGACAAGACATTTGGCGTGCTGTTTTAACCATCACTTTTTTGAATAAACCTCGATTTGACAATACCCAGATTTTAGATGTTTATTTTGATTAAGAGAAATTTGTTATAGAATCTGGACAGGTAGTCACATGCAATTACAGTTCAGATCAGTTGTGTGTCAGAGGAGGGAGGGAATAAGCGAGCGAGCGTGGCAGAGAGAGATAAATATTGTCGGTTTGAGAGAGCGAGTGAAAGACAGAGTGGGTTTAAGGACACAGGGAAAAAAAATTCTGAAGCGAAAAGGGATTTCTTTCAACAATAAGGCATATTTCATATGATAGGAGGCCTTTGGAGGAGATAAGGAGGGATATTTAAGAGAGCTGCCAGAAGCCCGCATAAACCCTTCGATAGCAGTGCCACCTGCTTCTGTGAATGAGCCTGCGAAGCCCAGGGGGCTGGGGAGAAGGGGGTGGGCGTCGCCTGCTCCACCAGATGAAGCTGTAACAAGAGCAGAATGGGCTGCAGACAAATCAGCGGGGGCTGCGAGAGGACCCAAAGTGCCTTTGGTCAAGTTTATGCAAAGAGCGTGCCGAGGTTCGTCTGCGTTTATTCCCTGCTAGGGTTACCAAAAGGTCTCCTCGTGGCCCCAGGGTAATTGCCATCTTTGGTGCAATCCTTTCATCCATTTTGGGGAAAAAAAGCCTCCTCATGCACGCAATCTCCAGGATGGCTGCTCCATCCGATGTAGATGTTGCTCACAGGAATTTGAATATGGAATCTCAACAGCCATGAAAACAAACAAGGCAAACTGGCAATATGCTGAGTCTATACATATTTCTGCCCTGACCTTCTCTGTATAATTTAACACATATTAATATTTTAACAAAGCAAATATTAACATGTTGCAGCTGAATGTGTTGTCATGAATGAATTGTTTAAAGTAAGTGAGTTTTATTTTGAAGTCAAGTGACTTTCCCCAATGTTAATTCCCCCATGTCTTTTTGGGGTTTAAAGTCTGACAGCAATTATGTGCAGAGCTACAACCGTCTGATGTTTGTTTTCCTTCCTCTCCTTTCTCACTCAGTCATTCTCTTTCTTACTCTCTCTTTCTCTCTCTTTCATCCTCACACAATCTTTCTCTTCACTCTCTCTCTCTCTCTCTCTCTCTCTCACACACACTCACTCAGTCTCCCCCTTCTTAATCACTCTCTTTCTCTCTCTCTCTCTTTCTCACACACACACACACACTCACTCAGTCTCCCTCATTCTTAATCACTCTCTTTCTCTCTCTCACACACACACTCACTCAGTCTCTCTCCTTCTTAATCTCTCTCTCTCTCTCTCCCTCTCCTTTCCCTTCCTTCCT
The DNA here is from genome assembly GCF_900700415.2 of Clupea harengus. Taxonomy (NCBI): domain Eukaryota; kingdom Metazoa; phylum Chordata; class Actinopteri; order Clupeiformes; family Clupeidae; genus Clupea; species Clupea harengus. Next base: position 3,928,381 of record NC_045157.1, read on the forward strand.
TCCTTCCTTCCTTCCTCTCTCCACTCTTCTTCCTCATCTCCGTCTGTGTGTCCTGATCCAGTATTATCAGGACGGCACGCTGAGACCTGAGAGCCAGCCCAAACCGATTAACTCTTATCAAGGCTTCATTATGAGGCGTATCTCCCCTCTCTCGGAGCCAGAGACTGGTGGGGGCGCTCGCACAGTGAGGCTACTGCACAGTGAGGCTACTGCACCCAGGCCTGTGGGGGTCCCTCTCTCGGAGCCAGAGACTGGTGGGGCGCTCGCACGTGAGGCTACTGCACAGTGAGGCTACTGCACCCAGGCCTGTGGGGGTCCCTCTCTCGGAGCCAGAGACTGGTGGGGCGCTCGCACGTGAGGCTACCCTGGTCTGTGGGGGTCCCTCTCTCGGAGCCAGAGACTGGTGGGGCGCTCGCACGTGAGGCTACTGCACAGTGAGGCTACTGCACAGTGAGGCTACTGCACCCAGGCCTGTGGGGGTCCCTCTCTCGGAGCCAAGAGACTGGTGGGGCGCTCGCAGTGAGGCTACTGCACAGTGAGGCTACAGCACCCAGGCCTTGGGGGTCCCTCTCTCGGAGCCAGAGACTGGTGGGGCACTCTCACGTGAGCTACTCACAGTGAGGCTACTGACCACCAGGCCTTGGGGGTCCCTCTCTCGGAGCCAGAGACTGGGGGGGGGCGCTCGCACGTGAGGCTACTGCACAGCCAGCACCCAGGCCTGTGGGGGTCCTCGTGTTGGCCGGGATCAGATGAGGGCACGGCTTCCCCAATCCTAATTGCCAATGAGAGGGACACTGTAGGACCCGAACGGTCTGATCAAAAGAGTGCATGGGACTTTGGTATCGCTGCATGCCAGCTGCTGATTTGAAAATAGATCTCAGTGCTTTTGCGGGGTATGTTCAACAGTGTGCGTGAAACGCAATCTATGGCAAGTCGGCTGCCCTGTCTCTTGCATAATCTGAACCTCACAGACACACAAAATTCAATTAATTGTAATTCATGATTCTTGATATGTTGCAGAATGTAATACAGCAAGCAAGATGATGATATAATCGTAGAGAGATTATGCTACATGTAACAGAGAAAAAATTGTGGTAGATTTAATACAGAAAATAAAATATTTATTGCAGGTCAAACGTTGGTTTGCAGCGTTTATTTCTGTCTGGAACTGGCATTCTTCATGGCCGATAAATCCCCTATCCAGTACTTACAGTGACTGATACAATAGAAATTGCTTGTATTGCACAGTTGACATATGCCCTCTGGGGGATAGCCGGATTGTATCTGTCTTAACCATGGTGCCAAATCTCGAAGACCATAGCATCAGCTAAACACATATCCTATGATTAAAATCGACCCTGACATATATGATCAAACAAAAACAACACACACACACACACACACACCACCGCACACAACACACGCCCACACACACACACGCACGCACACACACACACACACACACACACACACACACACACACACACTTCACAGTACTAGTTACTCAGTCCAGTCATTGTGCAGACATATCATAAATATCACTGACGTTTCTCTCAGAATGCCTTGATTACAACTTCCAATGTAGCCAAGGGACTTGGCACAGGGCTGAAAGACTATTAGAAATACTTCCTTCCAAAACGGTACTGTTGCAGAATATGTATCAGGCACTTCCTGCTTTCAGGAAAATGAGGAAAAATATTTCCTCATCAAAATGCTAAAACATGGGGCTATTTGACTTTTACAATTCCGTGAAATGGCATGTCATATAATACCTCAAATCAGTGAGCACTATTCAAGAGAAAATTTTTGTATATTGTAACATGCAATGGATTGTGGAGCTTCCTGGTAGATAGTTTGAAGAGTCTCCGAAATGTTTTCCCATCATGCTATGCAGTGGAATGTTGTAGAATTATGTGAATGTTCTTTCCTCTTTTATGCCCTCCTTTTGCGCCCAGTGTGGCAGGTATGGCTGTTATCATTTCGTCTGTGTGCTCTGTGTCTGTCGGTACCCCTCATTGTCTTGGTCATGTCAGAACTAGACCTGCCTTCTGTTTGCCTCATTCTGTATATTTACATTTAATAAACACATTTCCTGGGTTTGTGCAGTGAATGAGGTACAGAACTTGAACTCTCTGTCATCATTCTTTTCTTGCTGAAATTGGCACAATTTTGTACTGAAAGTTTTTTGTTCACGAGATTGTTCAAGAGTTTCATATTGACAAAAGGGTATGAATGACCAAATATTTAGCCACATACTCTCCATTTTCCAGCATTTTGGGATTTCTGGACACACTGTTGGGTGAATTCCAATTGGCTTACTACTCACTTCCAATACTTTTCTAATCTATCTTTGAAAAGAACCAAACATAAGGAGGGAAAATGGGACTGTTTTCTCACCCAAGCTGTGACAAACATTAATAGGTATGTCCCTGTGCAACCACTTTTCTCTTAAATGGTTTTTTTTCTGGTGTGTTTTTTTTCTTGCCAGATATATCGATTCATGCAGCTAAACCTTTTCAACCCCTCTGATGCATTAACTTTGAGAAAAATAAGTACTTTCACTGACAGACCTCTTTTCCCCCAGTCTGTTTTACATTCACATGCATTCAATTAGAATTAAGGCATATCTTATGAAAACTAAATACATAAAAACATGAACTAATTGAATATAAATGTTTCCCTGTAATTGTATTCCTGTTCTTGTTATATTGTTCACTATTTAAAAGCGTGTATAATTGCAAGAATAACAGCCTTCGATTTTCATTTTAATAGCTCACATTCTATCACTGGCACCTATAAAAAAATAAGTCAATGAATGTGAAGACGCACTCTTTAAATTCAATTAGAATTGAAAATGACCTTTGCATTGCATTGGAAATGGCACTTTGCAGCCGGCTCCTCCAGTGCTTCCCCATGTCCTTACTCCACCCAATTGCCCAGATTTCATGGCCTCAAAGATCCTAATGCGTTTCCTTTTTTCTCTCTCCATAAATCACACTTCTTCTCCTGAGAGTGCAACATAAACAGGTCCCTTGAAATAGTGTGCTGAGAACTGCAATAGACGGCACATTTTTCACTACCCACAGTGGATTCAAATGCCTGCGCTTGATGAGCCTCAACAGAAATGCTTCTCTTTTTTTATTGACCCCAGCAGTATTTCAATGTAATGAAGGCAACACCTGGTATGAATTCATTCATAGATCATCTTGCGCTTTCATTAATGCGCGAGGACTCGCTGGGCGGGCTCCTTCCTGGCACTCATGCTGTGCTTCTTTGATTAATGTTCCGTTGGAAACCGACAGCACTTAGGAAGTGCTATCCGGTATTTGTCTTTACAAGATCATATCGAATTTTTGTGAGATCATGCAGAAAATGAACTGTCATGTGCGTAACAGGTCATAGTAAGAGGGCCATTAATACCTCAGGACTACCCTGGCCAACCAATGTGTCCCAGCAGGTCCCTCTCCTCTACCCCCCCTCCCCATCTCCAACCCTTTCCCAGGCATGGGAGGCAGTGTAGTCAGCCAGTTTTGATATGAGACACCCTGCAAAAGACGAATCATAGAGATGGTTTTAATAAGGCTGGCTATTGGTCTGCCCCACTTGAAAATGCATTGGATCAGTCGCTGCACAGAGAGAAGGATGATGTTGCGAATCAAGCCATTTCAGTGTTTGCCAGAGCAAGATAATGGCATCATTATCATTATAAGCGCTGTCGCAAGTCTCTACAAACAGCAAAGTACATCTCGAAGGCTGGGTCTTGTTATGTTTAAATGGGCACTTGAAGTCAGATTAACAGGCCAGCCCAACATCTGAAAGTCAAATTTCACCAAATGGTTTGCATTGGACACAATTACACTTAGTCAAGGACAGAAATTCAGAAAGAAATATATAAACTGCACTTATTTAAGAATCCTTCTTTTCTTGCCGTGTTGAACATCAACACTGTTTGAGGTTTCAGGGTGTAATTTGGTGATACTACTCGGCATGGCCTCATTTCGAAATCAACAGGAAGCAGACGACTCAGAGATAACTTGCATGTTTAATGTTGTGATTCTGAGAGGCGCTAATCAGACAGGCGACCCCGTGTGACCTCTTCTGCTTCCCACGCTAAAACGCAGTGGGCAGACAAAGACTCGTCTGGCTCCATACCCCAACGTTTCTCAGACGGAGTGGGAGGAAAGCCTAAATGCATTTTTCATCAGGGACATGTTACGTCCCTTGACAACAGAGTCAGGTCTAAATTGTACAACACAACATCCAGTAGTCACTATTCCGATTTGTAAAAAAAACTCAAATAATTTGAAAGGTATTGCCTACTCTTCTTGTGAACAGTAAAAATGCTACATATGTATGGTGTATAGGCCTTCA
>NC_045157.1:3935251-3981063 GCF_900700415.2 Clupea harengus
CTATAAAACATATGCTGGGTGATGGAGACGTCTCGTTAGCAGCGTATTTTAATTGACTTAACTGTTTTTATGGCATTTTTTAAGCACCCCAGCCACACCACCAGTGATGATTTGCTACTCCCGTGTCAAACGTCGCCGTGTGCTGAATAAATCGTCTCCTCGCTTCTGCAGCGAGGTAATCTCTCTATTATTACAGATCCTTTCTCTTTATCTCTCTTCTTCTTCTTCTTCTTCTTCTTCTTCTTTCCGGTCGTGCCGCGACCATTTGCAGTGTTGCCCCTCACAGGCATGACTGCAGCAGGGTTGGCAGGGTTGGTAGGGTTGGCACAGCACGCCCGCACTGATGGCTTTGATTATTAGTTGCAAAGAAGGAAGACTCAAAAAACCCCACTTTCACTAAAACTGTGTAGACAATCAACAACACATTACCACCACCCCCCCCCCCATCACCACTGGACCCACACCACGGAGCAGCAGTAGCAACAGCAGCTCTCACACCCAAGGTATCAACACTGAACAAAGCTGCCTCCTCAGGAGAGATACTCTCTGTAGCTCTGTCTGCCACTGTTCTGTCATTGCAAAAAACACTCTACAAATTATCTCATTTCAGACTCTCAAAAGCCCCGGAGGGCTGTTGCTAAATATTTAAACTCACGGTTGAAATGCCTGTTACTCTTCTGAAAATCCTGAAGGAGTTTATATTTTACAACCGGAATAAAACCACTGGAAATCATGTAAGTTGATGTGGAGCAATAATGGAAGCTGATCAGCAGTTGTTTTTGAAACACAAGGACACAAGGTGGCAGGACCACTTCTTGTGTCGGGGTGATATGGAGCATCAAAACCTGTAAAGGAAGGAATCACAAGAATTTGACATAATACAAGTATTACAGTTTACTGAACTGCTCTTTAATTAAATAATTAGTAAAGTAAGGAAGTAAGTAAACACTTGCTGTATGGACTGTAAACCAATGTTTTCTAATGCTATTACAGACCTACAGTCCATTACAGTCCTATAGTTCTTCTGACCTTGTCATTGACCTCTGAGGCTGGCAGTAATACATTTACTTGGCAGATCTAAATGGGATCTCTGTCAATCATACACACACATACCTGCCAATCCTACATACACATACCTGTCTCCAAGTCTCATGTTTTATCCGTGAAGCTCAACATTTCTCGCCTCTCACGTACGAGCATAGAAAGTCTATTGGACTGCTGTGTAGTGTGTGTTCAGCGGGTAAGCATCTCTTATCTCAGGGAACACACTGACCTGTTTGTGAAATGCCTCGCAAATGTACCAATATGCTTGCACATGCTGTCTTTTGTGTGTGTGTGTGTGTGTAGGAATGGATTTTTTACAGATTTCAATCTCTGACCTCATGGATTACAGTCATGTTAACTTGACAGGTATGCATACATTATGTCATTTGTATGCATACTAATGTATGCATACAAATGACATAATGTATGCATAATGTACATACTAATGTATGCATACTAATGACATAATGTATGCATACCTGTCAAGTTAACATGTCAACTATCAGTCTAGCATGATCATGTCTAGATGTAATAAAATGGCATCCCTCAAATTTACTTAACAGAATTATGAACTGAATCTGCCTGACAGAGCTGCAGTGGGTTGATGTACATTTAGATAGATTTTTGGGACAGTCCAATGAAATAGTATGGAACAGAGTATTTCAGCATGACCAAACCTAAAACAGACTCCAAAGCTTCTATGCTAATGAAAGCCTTGGGGTCCTTAATAAGCCCCATGGTAACCTCTCAGACCAAATATATATATATTGACTTTGGTTTGACAGGGACAGGCAGACTGAGACATAAAGCCGATACTTGTCATTTAATTTGAACCAAAGCTGAAAGCGCGTGTCTGATGTGCCAATCACTGCGTGAGAAGAGCAAAAGTGGAAATATGGATCCATGCGGATGGCTAGGAGCAAGGTAGCCAGCTCAATTTGAAGGAGAATAATACAAAAATATATATACACTCGCTAGTCCAAACATTTCTTTCAAAAAATAACTGTCTGCTTTGTATGTCTCCTATGAATCAGTAAGCACGTAAACAAACACCTCGCCTCCAAAGAGGCGAAAAAGAAGCCCATCTTAGGGTTTCAGTGAGCTTAGATGATCCATGAGTAGTGCTCCGTGTTTTTCTGGGGGTGAGAAACCTCCCCTCTGAGCTTCTCTGCCCCATCTTGCCCCCGCTGCGGCCCCCTCCCACGCTTCGATCGACAGCGGGGCACATACCTCAGATACCCATAATCCTCTCCTCTCCTCCCCTGCCGAGACCCTGATTGATGTCGGTGTTTTTCCCCCTCGGTTTCTCTTTCGGTCAGGGATATAAACCGGCACCACCAAAGTCTCTGTTGTGTAAAAACCCCATTCTGAGGAAGCGCGGGACCCTGCAGGCGACCTCAACAGACACCCCGGAGCAGATCAATGTGGGTCACGGTTTTGCGATTTTAGCCCAGCTGCCAGACAGCTGGTTATTTATTTATGCTTACATAAAATCCAGAAGAGAGAGGAAGGATAGGGAGAGAGAAAGAGAGAAAGAAACAAAGAGAAAGGAAGTAGGTGGTGCATAACGATAAAACACCTGCCTGAAGGTGCTCTGGGCATTCCAGACCATGTGGTATTGAAAATTCTGCCATACTATTTGTGAACCTGAGGATGTGTGTTTCAAGTGTGCGCACGCTTCATGTCCATAGGGGGAGTCTCAGGCCGGGCATCATGGCGCAGGTGCCAGGTTTGTCAGCACTCCTGCAACCTGGATCTTCCCCTAACGAATCTGACAGTCCTGTCCTTGGGTCAGTGGGTGCGGTCGATACTTGGCCCGTGCTGGAGCAAACATTTTCAGACCGCGCTGACGATAAATCATTCATTGCTCCGATGAATTATTGACCAGAGATTGGAAGGCAAAAACAACAGAGGTGACGAGCCGGGGCAGACACACCGTTTGGGCGAAGCTGCCTTCTCTGGGAGGCTCCGCAGCTCACTCCAGACCTCGCTCCAGACCGCCCTCCGTGCTCCGTGCTCTCTGTGTGTGGGGCCTAATGCAAGATGAAGTGCAGCACTAGTGTTGCTTTCAGGGCTAATTCCTCTCCCTCCTTCTGTCAATTTTGGTTTTGTCAGTCTGTATCTCTGTGCATCGGTCCTCTCTTCTCGACTCCCTGCCTCTTCTCCCAGCTCTCTCTCTCTCTGGATTCCCTCCACTATTGTCCTTTTGTTTTATTCTCGTTCTCTCTTTCTCTCTCTCTCTACCTCTCTCGCTCTCTCTCTCTCACACTCCTTTTCTTCCTTACACACACATGCTCGCTCGTACGCGTATGTGCGCACAGTTAAAAAGGAAAGTTGGATTTGCATAGCTCCAGAGAGGTACCTGCTGAGTGTTGGCTTGATCATGCGTGCGCGGCTCTCCCCAGCAACGCATGTTTAGTCAGCTGACTAGGCTGAGACGCTCTGGAGGAGATGACAAAAATAACAGAAGACAAAAACAGGTTTAATGAGGTTTCTCCGGCGTCCTCCCCCTTGGGACGGGAGTCCACTTAACTGCAATGTCATTAGAGGGGGGATTAAATGGGGACTGTTGTTCTGCGGTGCAATCCGTTTAGTGTTTAATTGGGAACAGAATGTTTGCTGCGTTGAACACAAAATCACTGAAAGTGTGTCTGCTCATGTTGTGCCAGTGGGTAGTGATTCCCGTGAATCTATTTGGTGAGGCACCTCACACAACTCCATTTGATAGCTCTCCCATCTCTGCCCAGTTTTGTTTGGGCCTGTTGGAACTAACATAACGTGGCATGAAATCAGTTTGGTATTCGCTTCTCTTTCTCTTTCATATTTATGAATGGTATCAGCTGTTCGTGCCCACTCGGGCGGTCTCTCTTCAGGGCCAAACCATCCCGAATGGAATGTTATGAAGGGTAGGAAATGCTAAAGCTGTCTAATACGAGCCTGGGTCATGCTGAAATTGTGTTTTAGAAAAAAAAAGAAATCTCTGACTTCCACTCGCATGTCTTAAAATCACACGCCAAAAGAATCCTTGTCTTTCATATAATGCATATGTTTACTTGAGGAAACAACTATCAGTCAGCAATCAGTCTAATAACAACTATGTGTCCACACAACAGTCAGTGGTCAGTCTAAGACTAATGGGAGGACCAGACATATGAGTGAATCGTTTTGCTTCACTTGCAACATCCGAGACCAAATACGGAACAAGGAGAGATATTTCACTGTGCAGTAATTAAGGAAAACAGACACACACACAAACACACACACAAACACACACACACACACACACACACACACACACACACACACACACACACACACACACACAAACAGACACATACATACACACACGCAAATGTGAGTTGTGACCTCATTTCAAAATATTAGTTAACAAGCACTCACACAAAAACATCCAGTGTTTTACTTTTAAAGCATTTTCTGCCATTGCTGTTTGTATGCTTGTCCATAAAGCTGCCAAGCCCACGTTCACACTCACCTGGTTTGTGTCGGTATCTGATCACACACCCACATGGGCTTTGGACCAGGCGATAATGCATCTTTCAAATGGTGTTCCATCCAGGCAATCCATCATACCGATAAACATCTACCTTCGCTTTGCTATCCAAGCAATGTTGTCGGGGAAAAAAACAAAAACTTGTCTCTTTGCATGGCCGAAATCCACACCAGGCAGCCTCTTACGAAAGGGTTCTCAGTGCCAAAAAGATATGTAAATCTCTCTGCAGCCCAATAACTGCGGATATGACTTGTTTTGTCTTGATTAGAAACCTAATCACAGAGCTGTTATTGCTTGCAGCTGCCTGGACGGTGTGTGCTGAGCTGCGGCAGGATTCATTGGCAGGCTGCAGCAAGCGGACCTGTGCCTGCTTCAGATAATGTCAGTCAAAACGGGACCCTCCTTTATTTTGCCACTAACGGGCTCTGTGGCTGACACCTCTGAAATTGCCCTGAAAGTTGTCTGCGCTGATTGGAGTGTCTCGGGTTGCCCTCTGCATGCATAAAAGTGTGGGGGAAGGACCCCGATGCCTCTGCAGTGAGGAGAGAAAGGTCCTTTTAACACCGCAAGGGCTTCAGGCAGACACTAGAGATGTTTGGGAGGATTCTTCGACAGGCCAGCTTTTACAACTAATGTAGCTCACGCTAACAGCATTTGACATTTAACGCTAACCTCATTTTTATGTGGTTAATTCCAGAGGAATCTTTATGCTTTTAAAGTAAGTACATATAGTCTACAGGCACTTGGAGCTGGAGAGTTAAAGTGCTTGCTGTAAAAGTGATTGTAAAATGACTAACACATGTAAACAAATAAGCTAGCATCTTCAAAGAAACATATTTGACTCAGTGTTTCTGGGGCACTCAATGGCTCCAAAAGCATGCATTATGCTATATATATGATACCTCCATACCCCTAAGGCAGAAGGTCTGATAAATCTATACGGACGGGCAGTTGGCAAATGCCGTGTTGAGTGTTTAACTGTGCTTATGAACAAGATCTCCCCTGATTTGTCTTGTTTCTTAAACCCCCCACATACACACTCGGGGGGCCTTCCCCCTCAGTCTCTCTTTTTATATATAATTGGCAAGCCGACATCGGCAAGTTGGCCGGTGCACAGGACGCCAGGTGCATGCTAAAAATAGCGCGGCTCTCTTTAGAAAAAGCTCTCCTCAGCCCATATACATTATGCATCTATGGTAATGTGCGACACAGAGAGGAATTAGTTGCAAGGGTAAAAGCAGCCGCTGCGTCGAGGGAAATAAATAGACCAAGATGTGCGGCAGGCATATGGGAGGTACCTATGTGTGTGTGTATGTGTGTGAATTTAGAATAAAGGGGACCATCCTGGTGGCTACAGGCATCCCACAGAATTGCACATTCACTTTAAGTGGAGCTTTAATTTGGTAGTCGTAGCCAATGGCGGAAGCAGAAGTCAGCGTTGTGCGCTCTCAATTTCTTTTACGCGTTTTAGTTTAATTTATTATGATTTTTTTTAACATATTGTAGCGTCGGAGCTGGGTTCTTCAAAGAAGAAAGTGGTTTGTTTTGGTTGGCCTGGAGCCTTTTGAAACACATTCAGCCCAATGATGCACGGCTCCTGGATTTTGGCCGGCCAGAACGAGGGGTGGACTGCTTTACCGGCAATCGTCCCCTGCAGCGTCTTCGTCCCCTGTATCTGTGCCCGCTCTACCGTGACTGTGGCTGTGTGGAGCATGGTTGCCTTCCAGGCTTGTGGTCTCAGCTGACCTGATCTGAGGATCAGTGGCGGTGGCTTATTGAGTCACTTCCTCTTCCACGCTCTCCTCCAGGTCGGCCTGGCGCACCCGGTGCCTTACGCCAGCAGATAGCCGGGTCTCTCTCTCTTTCGTTTGTAGCGGGAAGGCTTCATCACTTCTCTCCAAGGTGGTATTTCTGCAGTGTCGTCTCTAGGTTGAGCCATGGGGACATCGCCGGCTGGTCATGAAGCCCCCAGCATGGCTTCCTCCCCTGTCCTACCAGTGCATGCTGGTGTAACTGGCCCCTGTCCTGGCAGGGCTGAAGAGTCTACTCTGGAATAGGCGACCTGTCACTTCCTCTCCGTCCCAGGTGGGTGGCGCTGGCTTCGTTGGCTGCTCCTTCCTGCTGTCCACGGGGTGGAGATGCGACCAGGCTTCAAGGCTCTTGGAATATGAACTTTTGGCTCTCCCCGTTGCAGCTGGACGATGAGCTCTTTGATTCTCCACAGTGTCGTCATCTTCTGTCCCGTTATGACACCATTGTGGCGTTGGAGCTGAGTTCTTCAAAAGAAGGCAAAATCATTTGAATTGGTTGACCTTGAGTCTGTTATTGTGAAGCACCTTCAGCAGGAGGCACTGATAAAGAAGGGCAGGGATGGCAGACAGGTCTATTCTCAACATCACAAAAACACTGGCACTGGTGCACAGATAACTCTAACTAACACACACACCCACAGCACTACCACAGAGCACACACACAAAATAATAACAGTCACATTACACTGGACACAAAAGGAGGGCAATACACATGAAATTCTAACTTAGAACACAGAACACAGAACCCAGAACACAGTCGTCCACACAATTCTAGTGCATTGCATGATGGGAGCCAACTCAGAGTCTCTTTAATTACGTACATGGAAGCTCCACTACCTCTTGAATGTTACAATATAATTTGGTTTAAAGCTTATCATCATGATTACTGTCCTATTACACATCATATTTATTCAGTGTCTTTAGTGGTCTGGGTGGTCTCAATAGATAATCCCATGATAATAATAATAATAATAAAAATAATAATAATAATGATAATTCAACCAATTAAAATGCCTTTGAAAGCAGAACCTGCATCTAAGCACCCTGTGCTGATGTGTGTGTGTGTATGTGTGTGTATGAAAGAGACAGAAATATGAAATATTGTTTGTATCAGTCATCATTGGTAGCCATTACATTTGGTGAAGACATTGCTATATGTACCCATAATGTGATGTGTCTTGCTTTTGTTTGTCTCTGTACGACCAGTATGTCTTCTTTATCTTCACCGTAGAATTCACGTCCTTTTATTTCTGTTTACTCTGTGGAGGTAAATGAACTATTAAAATGTGTGTGTGTGAGTATGTATGTGAGTATGTATGTGTATGCGTGTGTATGTGTGTGTGACTTCTTTGAAAGATTCCATCTTCTGGAGAGGAGGAGAGTAAAGGGAAAAACAGAGAAAGAGACACAAAGAGGGTTGTGGGGGAGGAATGCACTGACACCCCCCCCTGTATGGGAAATAAAGTCAACCAAGTACGCACGATGATGGCGGTGGTGTTGATGGGGTTTCTGCTCTCACAGACAACCCGTTTGTGAATTGTGGAGGTGTATTCTCACACGCTTTCTGAGAAGGTGCAGTGTGTACCATAGACATATATAGCCAAGGGCCAATATGTATATATGTCTATGGTGTGTACACTACTGAGGTTTTTTGCTAATAGGAGCCTTCCACACTTCTAACCCTCTCGAGAACCGTTTTCACTTTCAGGCCTCACAGCTCCACATGCCGAAACACCCTCTTAAGCACGCTTGCCGCTGTCAATCAAAGTCACCCTGGCCTTGCTCCGAATGAGTTCTCAGACCCCAACATCCACAGGAGACCCTGCGGGTCCCGGGCTCTAAATGACAGATGTCATATTAGCGTGCCATCGAGGGCCATTCTCTCACTCTCTGAAGGTGCCCTTCTGTGGCGCTGACAGGACGTGTGATATGTAGACGTGTGAGTGGAACGTGTTGCTTTGTCTCTCTCTCTCTCTCTCTCTCTCTCTCTTTCTCTCTCTCTCTCTCTCTCTTTCTCTCTCTCTCTCTCTCTCTCTTTGTGTGTGTGTGTGTGTGTGTGTGTGTGTGTGTGTGAGAGAGAGGGAGGGAGGAAGGAAGAAAAAAATCCTATCAACAGTGACAGGGATTAAGGCACAGCAGGTGAGTTTTTGTGTAGGTGTGTGTGTGTGTGTAAATGTGTGTGTGTGTGTGTGTGTGTGCGCGGGTATACAAGAGATTCCTCTATATCCTCTTCCCCTCAGGCGCTGTCATCTCTGTGGAGGCCAGCTGAGGTGTTCACAAGGTGATCAGCGGCATGTTGGGGGAGGAAAGACAAAAGGAGCTCGCTAAGAGCGGAGCGCAGCGCGACACTCCGGCGCGGTGGATTCCGAGCCGCCCCTATGACAGGCGGGGATGAGAAGCCGCCCGGGCCGTGTGATGTTGGCTTTTGCGAAGGCTGAGGTTCAAATGCTGTGCTCTCAGCGCGACACTGTGTTCCACTTGAGCGTAATGCCAGGTTGAGAGTCTTTGTTATCCAGCTGAGGAGATGTGACAGTCTTTGTGGAAAACCCCACTGAGTTCTTGTGTAGGGAAGAATCTGATATCTAATATCATGGTTTTTAGCATGGAATCAGAGCACAGTCTGAAGAAGTCAACATATCCATAACAACAAATGACATAGATTTCTCCCAACAGACAGGAACACATATCATATTGATGATGGACAAGCATGCTTTCTGAACACATTCTCATTTAATGTTACTCAGTCACTTAGATAACTCCCAGCTTCCTCTCATGTATTACACAGATAATGATATTGCCGGTGAAAATGTTAATATAAGGGTTCTCTCAAAATACACGAGATAGCTATACTCATTAACCCAAACTGCACTGAAATGAGTCAACTGAAACCATTAAAGTGATTGATAAAGAATAGACTTGAAAGCCATGAATGGAGACTTAATGTGCTACATCCCCCTGTGGCTGCGTACACATCCAATACATACAGTACGTGCACGTTTGGCATGCAAAGGGAGTTTGCTGTTATATACTGTATCAAATGTATAATTGAAATGTTAGAGGATTGTCTATGGTGTCTATGTTTAAAACAGTATTACAATCTACTCCTCTGGAAGACCTTCACCAGTGACAGTCATGATATCATGAACAGCAGGGGTCGTTTTTCTAACCCACGCTAGCTACCGGATATAATAAGGGTAATTCTTCTTCAAGAAAGGCATCCAATATTTCCAGTTAATGGGCATGGATGTCAATTTGCTCTTTTACAGAATACTTGATGATGACTGTGACCCAAATAATAGAGTCTTTAGAGTTTACGTCTTGTGTTTGTTTTAAACCTGTCCCGTACTACAATAGGGCATAGTCACAACACACTGATAAATGATTTTATGTCTTGTGTTTATTTTAAACCTGTCCCGTACTACCATAGAGCATAATCACAACACTGATACATGGAATACAATTTAAATTGACAGAATGCAAGATACAAAAATTGGCAATGGCAGACACAATATATTTCATAGCGAAACTACTGTTCCAGTAACCAGTTTCTTTAATCTTAAAATATGTAACTGGTCCCGTTGGGTTATTGTGATGTAGTACATGTGCCAAGATCACCCCTTGCCTTGTGATTTATTTTTATCTTGAAGTCACACATAGCAGTGCACCGTCTCTGGAGTGCTATTTCTACGCTACAGCAATGGAAAACAAATACATTGCCATTAAAGAATGTAGAGGAAGATACAAGATAATAAAGAGGCAGTATGAGAATGTTTACGACACACTGTGACTTAGGCTGAGACATTTGATGTGCACAAAACACCCCGCCCCCTTCGACAGGTTTCTTCGTCAGAAGAGCGGAGATTTGGAGGCCATTCTGCCAGCCTCTAGGCAAAAGGACTCTGAGACTGATTGTGTACAGAGAGAGAGAAATGCTGATACAATCTGGAGGGTCATGTGAACCTTTGTGTGTATGTGTGTGTGTGTGTGTGTGTGTATGTGTGTGTGTATGTGTGTGTGTGTGTGTGTGTGTGTGTGTGTGTGTATGTATGTGTGTGTGTAATGTTGTTGTTGAGCACAACAGTCACAGACTGCCTTTGGCAAGTCCAGGGCCAAAATAGACAGACAGGGTCGGGTAATTACTGTACCTCAAACCCCTTACACACACACACACACACACACACGCACACTCACACACACACAAACACACACACACACACGCACTCACAGACACACACTCACACAAACACACACATACACACTCACACACACACACTCACACACACACACACACACACACACTCATAGACACACACACACATGCACAAACACGCGCACACACACGCACACACACACATACATTCACACACACACACACACACACACACACACGTCCCTCCCCATGAGCTCTGACTGACAACTAGCAACACAGCTCGATCAACCAGCCTTCCCAGCCAGAGCTCCAGAGCATGTTTGATGGCCAGTGAGCAGCAACTGGGCTGGAAAATGGCTGGCTGGCCTCCCTTGCCCATTCCATTTAGCTCCCAGTAGGATCAAAGGGCCCCATATTCATTATCGATCGTCCTCGAGATACGCTTTCGGACAGCCTGCTACTCTGCACATTTAAATAGAAAAGCCTGAGAGTCTGAGAGCCAGGCTACTTACCTGCTTGCAAGAGTTTGGTGGACGACTAGCACACAGAGCCTGAGTAGGAGCTTTGATATTGGTCAGGTGTATAAACCTGGGTAGCAGCATGTGGAAATAAATCATACATGTATGTGGCCCATGGGACACTGCAATATGAACAAGCCACGCTGGATTTAGCATTTTCCATTGGCTTATGCTGTCATTTCACTTCATCAGGCTAAGCCTGCTACCTCAGATACGTTTCGTTTCATCATAATTATGCACACTCATGTATCCTTGTCTACGGAGAAAGCAGAAACTAAAGCCAGAGAGGCTGATGCTAAGGCAGCGTTTTTAGCCACTCGGGTTTCTCTCCTCTGCTTCATAATTAGTGTGTATTATATGCTTGCACCCGCAGAAAACACTGCTGTGATTACTGCGCTCTCCATCTTCGGAGGTGCACTGACACGGAAGGTTTGTTAGCGTGCTCTTACGCATGTGAGTCATCAAAGAGTAATTTAACTCAATCAAAGGATTTAACATGATATTCAACAGTTTAACCAAGTGAAGGAAAATGAGAAAAATGTAAAAAAAAAAACAAAAAAAAAAAAACATAACCTGCATTCAAAGACCAGCAACATGTCTGTGTACGCTTTTAAAATGTCCTCCTCATCATCTATGCTGTGTAAGCGGGCAGCTCTCCACCCAGGAACAGGACTAGATGTTCTCAGCTTGGAGGAGTGGGTGCAGTGATGTAGTAAGCGATTAGGGATGAATGTTTACACCGCTTGCTGTTTTATCTTTCCCACGCAAACAGAAGAGCAAGTCACATTGCCAATTTATTTCTTTATTTCTGGCCCCGGCTGTTTGCTGAGTTAACCACCTCCGCAGCGTTGCAATATTAAATGTCAACAAAGGGAAAGAGAATGGGAAAGTACATTCCGGAAGTTGTTCTTTGTTCTGAATGATCAAACTCCTTCTCATTGGTGTGAGGCGCTAGAACAACCCGACTCAGGAAATTGACTCGCATGTGTTGTGATCAGTTTTTTTGTCAGCAGGATTTGATAGCAGATGTATATCTCAAAATTCTCTCATTTCCTGGTTTCAGTCTTTACATTGCATTTACAATATGCAAGATATATGCATCACACCCGCCATAGCACCGCTTATAATGTTGACATGAGCTTATGCAGGAATAAGAATTCACTTCAGTAGCTTAAAAAAGGCAAACAATCACAATGCAAACAGATGCACACCTGCATACAATTGAACCCAGCTGGGTAGAGTGTTTTCCAGGTCTTGTCATGGTGGAGTTGAAACAGAGGGGCGATGTGGAGGAGGGACACACAGCTGGGAACAAGGGGAAAAAGAGAGTGTGACTCCTCTTCTCTCTCCTCCAGCTGGGAACAAGGGGAAAAAGAAAGTATGACTCCTCTTCTCTCTCCTCCAGATAGGTGAGTCGCCTCCGTGTCTCCAGGGCCAGAGTGGGGTGCTTTGGGAGTCTTTGCTTCACTCAGTTCCAGTATCTTACCCTCGCTTGTACCTTTCCCGTTATACAGCCCCTTTCTAATGATCTCATTCTCACTCTCTTTACCACTCACTTTCTCACAACCCCCCCCCCCCTCTCTCTCTTTCTCGCTCTAATCCTCTCTGCTTCCTTCTCTCTGGGTGTCTGTTGTCTCCCTGCCTCGGCCTCTGCCTCGGCCTCTCACACACAGAGGCAGGCCACGCTGCTCCAGGCCTCGTCCTCTGCCTCTCACACACAGAGTCAGGCCACACTGCTCCAGGGAAACTGGAGCCCAAAGAGGTCAGGCGGAGCAGACTCAGCAGAGGCAGCTGGGCGTCAACAATCAGAAGACTCTGAGAGGAGCTGAGGAGAATCCAGGGGAGAGAGAGTGACAGACAGGATAGAAAGAGTGAGAGAGAGAGAGAGAGAGGGGGCAGAAAGAGAGGCGAGAGAGAGAGGGAGAGAGAGAGAGAGAGATAGGGGGCAGAAAGAGAGGCAAGAGAGAGAAAGAGGGAGAGAGAGAGAGAGAGATAGGGGGCAGAAAGAGAGGCAAGAGAGAGAGAAAGGTTAGGTTGCTGATGAGGTCAGGAGGTTGGGAGGGTGGCCTGGTATTTGATCCTTCTCTGACAGCTGAGCTTGAGTATTTCAGAAATAGAACCACCCCAAAAATGAGATAAACTTTACCCTACAGCTTCTTAATTAATGCTTAGGTATTCATTACCTGTGTAATAAGTAATCAAGATTATTTCCCATATTTGGGCTTGACTGATTATGCATCATTATAATAAACTACCTTGCTGAGTGAAATGACTCAGTAATGATGACTGAGCCTCTGTGTTGACAATTATGCTCAACAGAACCTTAATTGGAATCTAGATCTGGAATTGTTTCTCGATCAAACATCAAAAAAGTTTGACCAGCTGCCGATGACTTGCCACTTTAGCGCAGCAGTCTGTTGTGAGTGGGAGTGAAGGGCAATACCATAGGCACAGGAGGGGATTATTATTATTATTATTATTATTATTATCATCATTATTATTGGGCAAGCGATGCTGTTTAGTATGCAGTATGTCAAATATTTTGGAGAAGATGGTCCACATCTGCATAAGTCAACTGCATGTGCTTCAAGCGCACTTCCTCGGGCGGTGCTGTTGGAGAAGCGGACCTGGGTGGTGCCCGGGCAGCGCTGTTGGCGGTGCTGTTGGCGGTGCTGTTGGCGAGGAGCAGTTGTTGTTGGCATCACTCTGAGCTGTGAACTTTTAAACTTTTGATTGTTCATCCAATTTCATGTCAAGGCTGTGTCTACTAACATATTTTGAATCATTCCTCACTCAAAACCAGGATGTGAACCTACCGTATGCAGCAGTGCTCCCAGAATGCCCTCCTCTCCTGCCATGTCTCTTTATCCCCTTTCTCTCAGCTTAGCCCAGCTATTGGCAACAGATGCATAGCATTTCTTTCAGGAAATGTTTGTATTGAACTGCGATCGCATTGCATGTTGCTGGTTAACAGGAACATGAGGTTTGTAAACTAGGTCAGTCACATTCAAAGGCGTTATGGGAGCCATTATAAAAACATTATTAAAACCTTATACAAACATTATTAAAACATTATTATGGTTTTTTAAAGTCTCTACCAAGGCTGTGTGTTCTGCTGATTGAAAGTGAGATGTGGTCTCTACCAAGGCTGTGTGTTCTGCTGATTGAAAGTGAGATGTGGTCTCTACCAAGGCTGTGTGTTCTGCTGATTGAAAGTGAGATGTGGTCTCTACCAAGGCTGTGTGTTCTGCTGATTGAAAGTGAGATGTGGTCTCTACCAAGGCTGTGTGCTCTGCTGATTGAAAGTGAGATGTGGTCTCTACCAAGGCTGTGTTCTGCTGATTGAAAGTGAGATGTGGTTGTTCTTGTGCAAATGGGTGAGTAGATGTCTCTCTTTGAGGATGCAAGGTCACATATTATTCACCGCTTTCAGAATGCCTGCTGGAGACCAACGTCCTTGGATCAGCCTTTTTGAATAGAGCTGTTCAGCTGACACAGAGCAGAGAAAATACAACACAGTTGTTTATACAATGCTGGTTTGATCTACTCATGCGACTACCAACATACTACCTCCCTAGTATCATGGCATGAGTTAGAGATCTGGTTATTTGGCAGTAGCTGCAGTCTCCACATGCAAACATTTAATGCTGGTGACACGGGGGATAACATATTCACACGATATTGACAGCAATATTATGTCCTCCAAACAACACCATTAGTATTTACAGCCATATTGTTTTTCTTAACATTTCTAATCGGAGACCATTGCGGCTCTCGTTGAGATTGAAGCACATGTCAAGCCCAAATATGATCGAGATTGAGATACGTCCACAGCAGGCCGCACACAGAGACTGCAGCATATAGGTGCTACACAGTTCATTAGTCTGCCGGAAAGGCAGAACCTTTAGAGTGCATGCCCCCTCTCCCCTCTCCCCTGCCCTCGACCTCTGACTCACACCAATGGAAGTGTCATTATGTGGTGTGTCAAAGACACAGCAGGTGACCTTTTTTAATATGGAATCTTAGTCTTAACCATGTCCCTTTTTATGGCTTTTTGCAAAATCCATGTAAATTATTTTTGCACATATACGTTCCAATGGTTTAGAGACTACCTGGGCAGAGCGCCATTAAAATTGCTTTCAAATACGTGCAACCTCCATTTGTTCATCTTAATCCATTGGAACACCCATTAGCCAAGGCTGCAGTCACCATGACAGCAAGCTAAGCCATGTTTAGCAGGAACAGGGGGAGAGAGAGAGAGAGAGAGAGAATGAGAGAGAGAGAGAGGGAGGGGGGGGAGAGAGAGAGAGAAATGAGAGAGAGAGAGAAAGAGGGAGAAAGAAGGGGGAGAGAGAGGCATTACAGGATTCTAGGCTGTCAACTTCCCCTATCAGAGGGACGGGCCAATCGGATTCTTTCTCTGCCGTCTGTAGGGTCTCATCTGAACATACCCACTCTCCACTTTATCACCCCCCCCCACACACCACACCCTCCTTCCCAAACTAACTTTAACTTACAATTGAGTTTCCCCCTGGGATGGGGCACCGCAATCCATCCCTCTCCTCTCTGCCTTTGAGGTCTGTGATGGTCCGGGAAGCACCATTTAGCTGCAAGTACTACATGAACCAGCGGGGGCACTGTTGTGTTTTTCTTTCCATTCCCTCTGTGTAAAAGGGGGGAGCAGGGCGAAAGAGTAAGTCAGGGTTGGGCAAAGGGGAAAGGATGAAAAAGTTCCTCCTTGTCTCAAGACCTTTCCTTGGGGTCTCTTTCAGTGTTAACGCGCTGGATTGGCATGCTTGGGCTCGGGCTTGCTGCATTTCCCAAAGGGCCTTGTCAGCGTTTGCCCCAAAAGGCAGGGCTACACATCGGCTGCCATCCCCCTTTCACCTCCGTCACCATGACCACAGAGGAGTGGGGCTGCTGGGTGAACATGTAGAGGGCATGCTGGTACCGGAGCAGAGCTGGAGTGTGGCGTGGCTCGGCGCCAGAGGAATGCCCCACTGGGATCTGGGCTGAGATCCGGCACGGGGTGCTCCACTGCCTCTCTTTTAGCCCGGTGCCAAGCTGGACAAAAGAACTGTTCACTTTTTGAAAGCCTGCTGCCTTTACTCTCTCTGAGTCTGAACCCAGACACACAAAGGGAAAACAGCAAGAGCTGAGGGGGGAGCGGAGTTCACGCCGCGCTGCGCCGGCTTCTCTGTTTGCAAGCGTAAAACTAACACACACAAAAAAATAAAAGTGACTTGAGGCGCACACGTCCGGGAATACTGGAGGTTAGAAACAACGCGTACGGGTTGACAGAGAAAAAAAACACCGCCGACTGGCTGAGCTAAATGGACGAACTTTATGATGCTGTTGTGTTGGTTAACTGCATGCAATTACATGTTCTCTATAAAAAGAATTCTCTTTCATCTCATTGAAAATCTCTTGATTTTCACTCTGATTCTCTTCAGGCAGGTCGTATTATTATTATATATTATATAATATTATATATTATTATATATTATTATTATTATCCACAAGCGATGGTGTTTTTTTATTAGCAAAGAGGCTGCCAGTGCGTGCGGGCAAAGACTTGTTTTTATCTAACTTCACTTTAATGCTCGTGTTTATCATAGCTGTGACTGACTGACTGCTCTCGTTTAAAGTCTGGAAATAGTGCTGCCCAAACACTGCATCAGTAGGGTGGATCTTGGTGAATCTTCGAAGGCAATATTATGTCCTCCAAACAACACCATTAGTATTTACAGACATATTGTTTTTCTTGACATTTCTAATCGGAGACCATTGCGGCTCTCGTCAGATTGAGATACGTCCCCTGCAGACCGCACACAGAGACTGCAGCATATAGGTGCTACACAGTTCATTAGTCTGCCGGAAGGCAGAACCTTTAGAGTGCATTCCCCCTCTACCCTGCCAATATAAGATCTCTACCTCTGATTAACACCAATGGAAGAGTCAGAAACACCTCTAGCAGTGCCATAGCTCATCATGAATCTGTGAATCTGGGTGAATCTTTGTGGGCATGTTCATGGCATGTTCATGCCTGTCACAAACGCAGTAGTGATACTGGACCCAACTGCACGACACAATACAAGGATTGAAATAAAAGGAGACTTTACTTACTAAAGGGCTTAAACAAATACACTAAAAAGCAAACTAAACAGATCATTGGACAGAAAATAACAAGGGGCGGCGAACACATAGCAGACAATAACCAGGCTAATGAACGAGAAACAAGTGATGGGCGGAGACAGAGACACAAGCAACAGAAGCAGAGACAGAGACAGAGACAACAAATAAATAACTATAAACAAAAGCACATGGCAACCAAAGAGTAAAACAGCACATGGCTATGTGAACAAGAGATTCCCAAAACTGTGAAACTAGGACCATCAAAACCCCAAACCGTGACATGGCCCCCATTTATAATCTCTAAATGACCGATGGACATTCTGCTGAAAAGAATAAATAGATTAGCTTTGGCTGAGTGTCAGTGTATGAGTGAGGGTTAGGTCAGGGTTAGTAGGTGCTAACCTAGGTAGGGCAGTAGGTAGAGAAGGCTCAGGCCTACCTGGAAACTGTCTAGCATTTCTATTATTTGAATGTCTGACAGCCACCTTTATGTTTTAAATAGCGACAGATATTTTGTTGACAAAGCCATAATGTGACAATAAAGTTGTCATTCACAGAGATTGTGATCTTGTTTGATTTACTGCCTGACACCAATACGAGTGTGCTGCATATAACTCTGGCTGTGTATGTGGTGGATTGGCTGATCTGTCACATTTGTCCTCTGAACGATAGACAGGCTAAAATTACACTTGAGATGCAATACCGTCACCACTGCACCAGTGTAAGACACTCCATAATAAGGTTTCCATAATATTCACTTCCTCACCAATTTCAATTTCCGTCCACAAACAGAGATGCAGGATTCTGGGTAATAGGGGGGATCATCTTCGCTTTGACAGGTCGTTCACACCTTTCACCTCTCCTGGTAATCAGCACAGACATGCAGAAGACAGCCTGGGCAAAGGTAGATCTTCATGAGCATTTCATCTGCAGTCTATTTGACATGCTGACCTTTACGGCAAGCCAGAGACATGATCGTTACTATGACAAAGCATCTGACAAGTCATCACATCAACTGGTAGCAAGGCAAGTCCAGTCCCAAGAGTAGGAGTTCTGTATTTGAAAACACGGCCAAATCCATCAGACTCAAATTCAAAGTCCGTTGAAGTAACTAACACTACTGCATGAGAAGAAGAGTACTTCTGAAGTGGTCAACAAATTTGAGGTACGAAACGATCAGGCTAATCAGTGCATCAGGCTGTATAGATGGTAGTGATGTAGAATTACTATTGACGTAAAGGAAATGTATAAATGTTGTAATTTGCTCATATCCCTCTTCCCGTACCCCCCCCCCCCCGCCCCCCCACACACACACACTTTTAAAACGGTTGATTGGGCCGGGGCTTATGGTGAGACATTCGCTCTTTTAAACAGGAAGCGCTCTTTTAACAGGAAGCGCTCTTTTAAAAGGAAGCGCTCTTTCCCCTCCAACACATTGTGGCCACTGATCACTGATCTCTTCCAGTGTTAACATGTTTCCTTTCTGTTATTTGTGTCTAGTGCTGGAGTGACCTATTCTCTGACCTTCCTGAAAAGACAACAGAGGAAGAGAGGAGAAACACTATAGCAGGGCGATGAGCCATCTTATTGCATGCGCTCTCATAACAGGTTGAGCCCTACGCTGCATGGAGCTAATATTGGGGAAGGACTAGTTACCTACTACTTCTGCAAAGGTTCGGAGTAGTTTCCTACTGAGGCCTGTGGAAGCTTCGAGAGGCGAAACGTGTGATCTCTGTCTGACTGCCTTTCATGCATGAATTACAAAACACTGAGAATCACTTTCATATCACTTCTAAACATGTTAAAAAATGTGTTAAAAGCACAAAGTCACATTTTTTATTTATATGGAGTTTCAAACTTAGTCCACTGTAGTGGCCACAACTCACTAAAGCTGCAAAAGGGATGAAGGAAGTACTGTCCACAGACCACAAGAAAATGTGTTGTCATGGTGAACTTTTAACCATACCACGAAACACACAAAAGTTCAACCACTGACTAATCACCACAACATCTACATTCCTGTAACACACCATGACACAGAGTCTCATGAAACCTTTAAAATGGTTGATGAGGCTTGTATTATTCTCCCCGTTGGCCTTGACAAAGTGATACAAACAGATTGTTATAGTCCTTCTCTTGTCACTGTTAATGCTCTAATAGATGTGTGTGATGTTATTTGTCACGGCAGACCAATGTCTACTTTTAATTTGACAAAGTTTCGGGAATTTGAACACTGTGTTAACAAACCTCACGCTTGTAGACTTGGGATTATTAAAGTGTTGTCTTAACACCATACGCACCCCGTAAAGCAACATGTCTCCTGAAAGGCTTGGGTGTCTGCGTGTATGGAGCCACAGCTTAATGTCATGGGTTTCTGGGAATGCTGCTGTTTTGGCATGGGTTACTGGGAATGCTGCTGTTTTGGCATGGGTTTCTGGGAACGCAGCTGTTTGGCAATTACGCTTTGAAAGGGCAGCTGAATGACATCACACCCAGACTTGCGGTTGGGCAGTTTTTTTATGGAACAATTGCAATGAATAAAATGTCACTATCAATTTGATAGGATGAATATGAATCACATGAATATATGAATATCCGAGGATATCCCCAACCAATGGCAGAATAGTTACAACAGTGAGCATAGGAACTTAGCAGTTAACAGATGGTGATGGCTCGCAAAACATGAGACTATTTTATTCTCCATACTAGACTGAAGAAATGAGCTTCCTTGTGATATCTGGGGCTTAGACCAAATGATAATGTGTACATAGATGAGCCATATGATGGGCGTGGATGATACTGACATGTGCATCTGTGTTTGCATGCATGTTTGTGTGTGTGTGTGTGTGTGTGTGTGTGTGTGTGCATTTTGTTTTTCCACATGACCTTGTACATGCATGCTGGCATTTGCATGTGGTGTGCTCGTACAGCAAGCACACACAGAGGTGTGCCGGGGACCAGAGCAGCATTGTTTCTTTTCCTACCCAGAATGCCTTGTGGCCTTCTTGTCTGTCAACGAGAGTTATCCCGTGTTGGAGCCAGACCACCCAGCCTCTTGCACTCCAAGACTCCTCCGCCAGACAGCGCCTCCCAGCCTTGTCACTGGATTCAGCTCTCTTCCTAATGCCTAATCCCTATTGTGCTGAACACAGAGCACGGCAACCACAAACATCCTCACTTCCACCATCTTTCAAATAGACTTTTTGCCTCTGTGTGTCTGTATGTCTCTGTATATGTGTGTGTGTGTGTGTAACTGTGTGTTTGTGTGTGTGTGTGTTTGAATGTGTATGTGTGTGTTACTGTGTGTTTGTGCTTGTGTGTTTGTGTGTGTTTGAATGACTGTGTGTGTGTGTTACTGTGTGTTTGTGCTTGTGTGTTTGTGTGTGTGTGTGTGTGTGTGTGTGTGTGTGTGTGTGTGTGAATGACTGCGTGTGTGTGTATGACTTTGTGTGTGAGTGTGTATGTGTGTGTGTTTGAATGTGTATGTGTGTGTTACTGTGTGTTTGTGCTTGTGTGTTTGTGTGTGTGTGTGTGTGTGTGTGTGTGTGTGTGTGTGTGTGTGTGAATGACTGCGTGTGTGTGTGTGTCTGTAACTGTGTGTTTGTGTGTGTTTGTGTGTGTGTGTGTGTATGACTTTGTGTGTGAGTGTGTATGTGTGCGTAACTGTGTGTTTTTGTGTATGTGTGTGTGTTTGTGTGAAAGGCCTCCCCCAATGAAACACAAAAACCGCCTCTTTTTTTTATTTATCTGGGCTGTTCAGCTTGTGTTCCCCTCACACACAGCGGAGTCGGAGGGGACATCCGGAGCACAATGTGTGAGAGAAAGCCAAGTGGTAAACATGGAGATTACAGCTTGTTATTCGGGGCCTGTTGGTATTAGCCCCATACAATGGTGTCTGTGCACTCACACTGGCCACAAAACTAGATGGGGAATGGGGAGGCGGGCGGGGAGAAACACCCACTTCGTCTTGGATCTCTCATTAAGAGAGAGAGGGGGGGGGGGGCATGTTGAGTCACGGCCTCACAAGTTCATTAAAGGGCAGAGAGAGAGGTAATCAATCACCCTGTCAATGTTACCACACAACTCGTGTCGCTATGCGTTTAAGTCTCTCCGCCGGCGAGTGACACTGGACTGGTACACGCCTGGGAGGGACTAATGGGAGTTCGACGCAATGAATGAGGAACAGCTCAGGTGTGTGAAATAAGGGCCTGAGATGGTTAGGTAAGCTCGTAAAAATGAAGCTAGTCCGAGCCTCTGATTGCCCATGGACGGTTCGATGGAAATGGCTCAGTTACAATCTTGTTGATTATCTTTACCGTCAGTCACTGAGAGGGGTGGAAATCGGGGTAGGGGGGGGGGGGGGGGGGGGGGGGGGATAGGTGGGTCAAGACCCTCCCCCATCCTTGAAAAAATATTGCCCCCCAAAATATCAGTTCAAAACACAACTATGTAATTTCAGTAATATTAATACAGTGTAATAGTTCTATACTAATAATGCACAATAGAAGAGCACTTGTGACATTAACACATTTTTAAGATTGAGAACATTCTTGTTTGTCAGCTAGTTATCGGTTAGCCTGATGTATAAGTAACCTCTGACTGTTCAGGATTGTCCAATATTACAATATTAACGGCCTCCATTAAAAGTGTTGTTGTTGTTAGTTTGTTGTTTGTTTAAAGTTGTTTTGGCATGAAATAGATCACCGCAGGCTTACGTCATCCAGTTACAATCTACTGCACTCTGAACTCTGTGACGCTCTGAGTATCCGAACGACAAGTCCAGTTACTTTACTGAATGAATATACGATCGGTTTCCAAGTGCTAGGGCGTGCTCAGAGCGTGCTCAGAACGTTCAGAGTGGTGGTTTACTAACAAATACTTTTTTATATTCTTTGATATTCGTCATGGACCATGACATACTTTGTGAATTTTGATTGGAGAATATGCCATGCAGAAGGAATTACATGATAAACTATCTGTGCTACTGTTCAAAATTGCAATATTTTTCTGTTTTTCAACAGCACATACTTAATATAATTGGGTTGCAATTTGCTTTTGTTTTGGTCTTTTCGCTTAAATATTGAGTCTGGACAGTGTCATTTTGGATTTGTTTTGACATATTTATTTTCAGTACGCTTATGGTATGTTTATGTTGGATTCACTAGTGGATTGGGAATGTTTGTTTATTTCAACATTCCAATTGGCGCTCATTTAGAGTAGTTCGCCAGAGGTTGTCTGCCATTGGCCGTACGATTGGCTTTGAGCTGCATTCTTTTGCATGAAAGGTGCTATATAAATAAAGTTTATTATTATTATTATTATTATTAATATTATTATTATTATTATTGGCTGGCAGTGGTTACACCTGACAATGATGTCAGGAGGAGGAGTTCAAGGTTTAGATAGTGCAGGATGGTTATCTGTGGGGGACGGGTGGTTGAGTTCTCTTGAGGTCTGTTTGTCTGATTTAGACCTGTTTGATTCAGGTTCTAAATTAGTTTGACACTTTTTTCGGGCGCTTTGAAAATTAAAATCTTTTTCATGAATGTGTCTTTTTCCATTTCGTACATTGTCTTTTTTTGGTCAAATTTTGGGGACACTATTCAATCAAATATATATTTCATTGAAATCCTCCATGTTTGCTGCTGCCTTTATTCTCTGTCTACATTGCCACAGTACTGTTGAGTGAAAGGTGAGCTTTAAAACCATAACAAAAGAGCCAGTGACTCATCTCTGCAGCTGAATTGACTGCACTTAGGCCTGCCTGTCATGGGGCTTTTTATAGGTACCAGAGGAGCATGCACCACTTCAGAGTTTGGCATGTTGAAAGCTGCCTGAGGGACGGCAGAGCGTTTAAGGTGAGTGTATACCTTTGTCTCGCTAACTGATTTACATTCATTTCTGTCTTTTGCCTGTTCAATAACAGAAGTGGATTCATATTGAGTGATGGGGAGCCTAAGTGTGTGTAACTGCTGACCCACTGGGTCTGTTAAATGCTGTGCAATTACTGTAAAAATCCCCTCTTAAATTTCAGCTGGTGTGTATCTGCCCACTTCTTTTTATTTAAACCATTCCTCTACGAGATCGAGATTCAGAAGACATTGTTCATTTATTTTAAGCAGGTCATAAGGTTTTTTCGTCCCACCTCGCAGAAACCCAATGCCACGTTTTGTATTATACTTTATTTAAGACGAATTAGGAAATAATTTCCATCCTGTTTAAATGAAACTGATATTCAGGCCTCCAAAGAGGTTCCTTGAAGTAATCCTAATTCTTTATGCTGTATGTGTTATGTGATCGATTGGAATATGTACATCCAGGGAAAGGATGGTTCCCACAATGAACTATCCAACTGTCATGATCTAAATGGTCTCAGATGCGTTGTGAACTAGCTTTTAATCTAATTTTACAAAAAAAAAACCTTGTCTCAACCCCCATGTACACACACACACACACACACACTCAGCCACAACCACTGAAAGCCCGTGATCTCTCAAAACTAGTGACCTCTTTCTTTTTACTCCAAACTGACCTTGTTGTAATGCTTAAGGTGTTTTGTTTTGAGAGGACAGTTATAATAGCCTCTTCGTTAAGAGCCATCTCCCAGGGGGCAATGCTCCTCAAAGAGTTCTGTGGTCACTATGCTCCCTCTGTCTAGTCAATCATCTGCCAATTGAGACTCCCAGCAGAAAATCAATGGCATTTTCCTATGAGCCAATTTCGCTCTCTTGACAATGCGAAAGAAAGGAAAGAAAGGAGGAAAAATGTGCAATGACACAAGGGTCAAGGGTCATCTCTTATTTGCCTTCGTTATTGAGAGCTAACTGCTCAATCATGGTAATGGGCATGCTGTGATGTACCTCAACTCAGGGGTGGGTGGGTGGGTTGTGTTATCTGGAAGAAGATTCCCATCAGAAACATCTTCGGGGGTGTGACTTCCACAGATGAAGGCCAAGCCAAGATAGATGATAGGTGATAGGCTTACAGTGCAGTCAGAAAGTATTCAGACCCCTTCAGTTTTTCACAGTTTATGTTGCAGCCTCGTGCTAAAATCAGGTAAATATTTTTTTCCCCTCATCAGTCTACTACACTCAATACCCCATAATGACAAAGCGAAAACAGGATTTTAGAAAAGATATTAAAAAGGACAAACTGAAACATCACATTGACATACAAATTCAGGCGTTTTGCTTAGTACTTAGTTTAAGCACCTTTGGCAGTGAATACAGCCTCGAATCTTCTTCAGGAATGAAGCGACAAGCTTTGTACACCTGGATTTAGGTATTTTCTTTTTTTAGGTCTCTCAAGAGATGTTCGATTGGGTTCAAGTCAGGGCTCTGTCTGGGCCTCTCGAGGACATTCTCAGTCGCCTGGTCATCTCCTGTGCTGAGCAGCTAGGTCCCTATTTTTCCATCATGTTTTCCAGCTGATCCAGAGCAAACTTGGAAACAGTCTACAGTAGCCAAACACAATCACCCTCAAGAACAGAATGACTGTCGTGAATTGTTTCGAAAGACAGCTGAAAAAAGCTCTTTCCAAAAACAGACAAAAACGTGACCTGCTACAGTTGGCTAGGTGAGGATAGCAGATGCTGTAAAACAGACCCAAGCAAGGCAAGCTAGTCTCTTAAGTGAGAAGCAGTCATCATCCATAGGGGGCCTTTCTGAAACCGGCCCCCCCCCCCCCCCGCCACTCCCCTCTTCACATAGCGCACTCTGTTTGTAGTCACAGTCACGGCTGCGGAAGGCACCCCCCCGCTAATTAGTGTCGGATGGCACTTAATATGGCGGACCCTCCAGGTGAACGTGCAAATGGAGAGGATTTGAGTAGGGAGAAGAGAGGGAGTAAGTGCTGGTTTTAGACAGGCTCTGGCCCAGGGTATCCTCTGGGTATCCACAGGCCCAGGGTATCCACAGGGTATCCACAGGCCCAGGGTATCCACAGGGTATCCACAGGCCCAGGGTATCCACAGGCCCAGGGTATCCTCAGGGTATCCACAGGCCCAGAGTATCCTCAGGGTATCCACAGGCCCAGAGTATCCACAGGCCCAGGGTATCCACAGGCCCAGGGTATCCACAGGGTATCCACAGGCCCAGGGTATCCTCAGGGTATCCACAGTCCCAGAGTATCCACAGGCCCAGGGTATCCTCAGGGTATCCACAGGCCCAGGGTATCCTCTGGGTATCCACAGGCCCAGGGTATCCACAGGGTATCCACAGGCCCAGGGTATCCACAGGGTATCCACAGGCCCAGGGTATCCACAGGCCCAGGGTATCCACAGGGTATCCACAGGCCCAGGGTATCCACAGGGTATCCACAGGCCCAGGGTATCCACAGGCCCAGGGTATCCACAGGCCCAGGGTATCCACAGGCCCAGGGTATCCACAGGGTATCCACAGGCCCAGGGTATCCACAGGCCCAGGGTATCCACAGGCCCAGAGTATCCACAGGGTATCCACAGGCCCAGGGTATCCACAGGCCCAGGGTATCCACAGGCCCAGAGTATCCACAGGGTATCCACAGGCCCAGGGTATCCACAGGCCCAGGGTATCCACAGGCCCAGGGTATCCACAGGCCCAGGGTATCCACAGGCCCAGGGTATCCACAGGCCCAGAGTATCCACAGGGTATCCACAGGCCCAGGGTATCCACAGGCCCAGAGTATCCACAGGCCCAGGGTATCCACAGGCCCAGGGTATCCACAGGCCCAGGGTATCCTCAGGGTATCCTCAGGCCCAGGGTATCCACAGGCCCAGGGTATCCTCAGGGTATCCACAGGCCCAGGGTATCCACAGGCCCAGGGTATCCACAGGGTATCCACAGGCCCAGGGTATCCTCAGGGTATCCACAGGCCCAGGGTATCCACAGGCCCAGGGTATCCTCAGGGTATCCACAGGCCCAGGGTATCCACAGGCCCAGAGTATCCACAGGCCCAGGGTATCCACAGGCCCAGAGTATCCACAGGCCCAGGGTATCCACAGGCCCAGGGTATCCACAGGCCCAGGGTATCCACAGGCCCAGGGTATCCACAGGCCCAGGGTATCCACAGGCCCAGGGTATCCACAGGCCCAGGGAATCCACAGGCCCAGGGTATCCACAGGCCCAGAGTATCCACAGGCCCAGGGTATCCACAGGCCCAGAGTATCCACAGGCCCAGGGTATCCACAGGGCCCAGGGTATCCACAGCCCAGGGTATCCACAGGCCCAGGGTATCCACAGGCCCAGGGTATCCACAGGCCAGGGTATCCACAGGCCCAGAGTATCCACGGGGGCCCGGGGCTCTGATCATTTCTTTGAGGCCGGGCATGAACAACAGACACATGTAAAAACTTTGCAGGTGACACTGCTATTGTGCTTTTTGGTCTGATCTGCATTGTCAGCTGTGAGGCAGGTGTGACAGCTGTATGCCTTTTTCCGAATCATGTCCAGTGAATTGAATTTACCACAGGTGGACTCCAATCAAGGTGTAGAAACACCTCAAAGATGATCAGGAGAAATGGGAGGCACCTGAGCTAAAATTTGGCTACTTGACCAGTGTCAGAATACTTATGTCAATGTGACATTTCAGTTTTTCTTTTAAACAAACTGTAAAGAATTCACTTTGTCATTATGTGGTATTGAGAGTAGACTGATGAGGGCAAAAATGAATTAAAAAGTGTTTTCGCATTAGGCTGCAATATACCGTAACTACATGTGAAAAAGTGGAGGGGATCTGAATCCTCTCTGACTGCACAGTAATGTGGACCCTGGCCTGGCTTCACCTCCTCATTACTCTTTATTGGGCATCTCTTCTTCAGTTTGATGTGAATAAGATTAAATGAGGCAAAATTGGGTTTTTACCTTGGATTGTAACTCACCCCTGATAGGAAAGATAAGAAAACTCTTAACAGCTCCTCTTAACCTCCTCTCTTAACAGAGAAATAAAGGTCTCTCTCTCTCTTTCTCTCCGTGGGTGTGTATGTGTGTGTGCGAGAGAGCTAAATTACAGCTGAGTCATTGGTCTCTATGCAACGCAGAAAGGGGGAATTAGGGTCTTTGAAGAATGCATGTGTGTGAGGGTGTGTGAGAGAGAGAGTGTGTGTGTGTGTGTGTGTGTGTGTGTGTGTGTGTGAGGTGGGATGCTCCAACCTTAGCTGCGGCTGCTGCAATGGAGGGAAATGGAGGCTGGTGTCAGCCTGGATGGGCTCTGAGCAGTTGCTCTCTGTGCCCGTGGGGATGGCACACAATGGGAAGTGATTGGATAGCGCAGAGCCCGCGTCTGGCTCCCACTCATGCTGTGGATAAGGCGTAATTACAGGGCCTGACCTGCAGGGGTCAGCACATGAAGTGGGAGAGGCTGCCTCTCAATGCCCTCATCAATGGCTGTAGGAGCCATTTGAGTATTTAGTTGAACGTGAACCGTGAAACATGCAGAGCCTTGAACGAAACAGAGAAATACAAACAAAGCTATAGCATGTACGATTTTATTTGTTTATTTCTTTTCCAATGCAAAACTGGTCTGAGTAGGCAAAAGGTAAACGATCAGGTTTGTGATTGTGCATAACACAATCTGTGGTTCTGTTTGCGGCCATGTTAACCATAGTGGTTAAGGTATGCGTCTCTGTCGCACTGAACACTAATGACAAACAGCAGACACTGTCAGGATTATATCGAAATACATTACAGATGTGCAGAAGAAAGGTGTGGACATCATGGTATACATTTCCACCGTGCCCATTGTTTACATCTTCCAGCACTTTACTGCAAGATGATATAGTTGTTTAGGATTTTGTTTGCTGGAGAGACCAATGCAGGCACATCCTGAATTAAATCCTATATCTCCTGAAAGTTAATGCATGCACTATTTAGTTTTGATGGATAAAGCTCCCACAGTTGTGAATACTGACAAACCTTTGAACATTTGTGAAAGACAAACAATTGCTGTGCGGTATGTTAGTAAAAATAACTATAAAAACAAGTGGCAGAGATAGAAAATATGAGGGCATAGGCCTGTGCTGGTACGAGCCTGGGGTGGTCAGAATGACAACCCATGCGCTCTGCAGTATGACACACTCCTGTAGTTCCTTCGCCAGAACCGCAGGGCCCATCCGTTATCCTGCCTGAGTGGTCCTAAGCACCCCTCTCCTCATGGGAGATTGATGGAGAGATGGGACAGCTCTATTGAGCCGACACGTCTCACTACTCCCGCGCCCCACACCGGCGGCTCCATCCACAGGCTCCTGATGAGGTAGGTGGTGGTGGGTAAGGTAAGGCCTACAGGGGGGTTCATAGGGAACTCCTACACTTTCCATCTCCCTCTTTCCCCTAATTGTGAATAAAACGGCCATCCCATGAACCCACTCTTCGTCCCGAAACGACGCAGTGATGGATCACTTGCAGTTTTCCGGAGTTTCTGACACCACCAGGCTGTATCGTTTGTTTTTTCTTTCTCTCCACAGAGGTAAATCCCTCATGTCATGGTGCGTTCAGGCAGCTGGGATTTTGGGAAAGTTCCCATTTTGGAACGTCGCCCTTCCGAGTTGAGAGTATTCACATAACGACAACAAACAGTTAGGTGATGTTACTGTAAGTAGGCTAACTAGCCAGAAGACTAACATTACACTAGTAAACTGCAAACTCTAAAGTATCGCTTGACATCACAATCACCAACGCTAATGTATACGACCTAAATAAACAGTGAAGTGACTCATTTGTACGTGGAGTGCAAACACGGCCATGTCGAGTGACGTCAAACCTACTTCTCGGAGCTCTCAAAAATCTCCCAATTTCCTAGTGCGATGTTCCGAGTTCGACAGGGCGTTCATGAGTATTCTCCCACTCGGATGTCGGAACTTTACCACTTCCCAGTTTCACATGAACGCACCATCAGTAAATCCCTTGCGCTCTTTCCAATCACAGCACAGTCACACACACACCACACACACACACACACACACACACACCACACACACACACACACACACACACTGCTCATAGCTGGGCTGCTGCTATTCTTTTTTGCTGCAGTCATTTTTCTTCTTCTCCCAAATCACAAAATCATCCTTTGATGGGGTCTGCACTGAGGCCTCTGGCGGCCCCTGGGGGCCCCTGTGATATTTGCCTGTCACCTGTAACCTCGTCTCTGAATCACTCTGAACAGATGAGCGCCCGGCGACAGGGGGCAGGACGTTAGAAATGAGACTCATATGAGGAAAATCACATTATAATTTGTCCATTACTGATTTGTATCGAGGTTGTTGGATCTTAGTGTGGCTGCTGTCTCATTGTGTGCGTGTCTCAGTGTCTAAATTGTAATATCATTGCACAGGTCTAGCCGTAATGGCTTATTGATTTTTTTTATTGAAAAATAAATATGCATTCGACCAAAAGATGGGGGGAAAAAAAAACGGGAGATGCATTATGAAACCACCGATGGCCTACCCATATTATCATGCCTCACACCCGGCTTTTGTGCTGACACCCTGGCCTCTGTCGTCCACACTAAGAACAACCACCATCCATCCATCGCACCGCCCTGCCCTGCCAGCCCATTGACTAATACAGCGCTGAGCAGGCGAGGAATTATGACGGAGATTATGTGTGAGATTGGTGGTCTCTGACTGGTGGTCCCTGTGTTCCTGTCCTGTCGTGTCTTCCGTCTACAGCAACATGCTGTAAACAACTTCATTTATCTGTTCCCATGCGGTCTGAAACGGCAAGCAGCACGGCCTCTTTTTTCTATTACATGTTTGTGTGTGTGTGTGTGAGTGTCTCTGTGTGTGTGGGTGTGAGTGTGAGTGTGAGTGTGTGTGTGTGTGTGTGTGTGTGTGTGTGTGTGTGTCTCTGTGTGTGTGTTATTTTGTGAATAAATGTGTAAGATCTTTATGAATGTAGAAGTGTGTTGAAGTGGCTGTCGTTATCAAAGGGAATTTGTTCTTGAATTTCTGTGTGCGTGCGTGTGTGTGTTTGTGTGTGTGTGTGTGTGTGACAGAGACAGACTTCTGTGTAAATGTATGAGTCTGTGTGTGAAAGAGAATATTTGCCTGCATTTGTGCGTATGGACGAGTGTGTGTGTTTTCTGTTATTTTGTGAATTAATGTGTAATATCTTTATGAGACTGGAAGTGTGTTTAAATGGATTTCAGAATAAAAGTCTATTTGTATTTTAATGTGTCTGTGTGTGTGTGTTTGACAAAGGGTCTTTTGTGTGAATGAATGTGTGTGTGAGTATGAGAGAGAACATTTGCCTGCCTGTGTGGATGTGTGTGTGTGTGTGTGTGTGTGTGTGTGTGTGTGTGTGTGTGTGTGTGGATGTAAGTGTGTGTGTGTGTGTATGTGGGTGTGTGTATGTGTGAGTGTATATCACAAGTACTGATAAGCTGGTGACTAGTCTGTCTGTGGCTAGTTACACAGTGCATGGTGACTACGGGCCTCACTGCCTTAATGATACATTTTCACGTTCTAGGTGATGGGGGCCTAGCTCACTCCCCCAGTCTTTTGATCACTGGGCTCAGCAGCTGTGTATGTGTGTGTGTGTGTGTGTGTGTGTGTGTGTGTGTGTGTGTGCACGTTCTAGGTGATGGTGGCCTAGCTCACCCCCAGTCTTTTGATCACGGGGCTCAGCAGCTGTGTATGTGTGTGTGTGTGTGTGTGTGTGTGTGTGTGTGTGTATGTGTGTGTGTGTGTGTGTATGTGTGCTGTGACAGGACCATAGAGGAACTCCTAAGGAGGCTCACATACACACACACGCTAACATACAACACACACTCTCTCTCTCTCACTCGCTCACACACACACACTCGCACATACAACACACAGACACACACTCTCTCTCTTTCTTTCGCACACACACACACACACACACACACACACACACACACACACACATGCAACACACACACTCTCTCTATCTCTCTCTCTCTCTCACACACAGACACAAACTCACACATACAATACACACACACACACACACACACACACACACACACACACACACACACACACACACACACACTCTCTCTCTCTCACACACACACACACACACACACATTCAACACACACACTCTCTCTCTCTCTCTCTCTCTCTCTCTCTCTCTCTCACACACACACACATACACACACACACACACATACCCACACACTCACACATACAACACACACTTGGTTTTGTTTCCCAGGATTCTGGCTGTGCTTTGCTCTTTCCCTTCCTATCAGTAGCACTGGCAGGCGAGGGGGAGACAGACAGACACACACACATACACACACACACACACACACACACACACACACACACACACACACACACACACACACACACACACACACACACACACACACTAATGTTTTCATTCTCTGAGTGTTATTTGCTCCTGTGATGAGGCTTAGCAGTCTTAATGCCTAATAGGGTGGTATGTTTCAGAATGCGTAATGGCCTCTGCTGTAAAATGTTCCACATCAAACTGTCAGCCAAATTAATAGGTAAAAATAACAATGGCTTTCCACAGGTGTGTGTGTGTCCTACTTTACTGTCTGCCCAACACATTCTGAGATCCAAGCCTGTGCAAAAAAAAATTAACTTTGTGAAATTGCAATCACACCGCCGCAAGGTTTTTTTTTAATGAGTTGCTAAACAACAATAACTCATTCTTCTCTCCCCATGTCTCTTCCTCTCTCCCTCTCTCTTTTTCTCTCTCTCTCTCTGCTGTGTCGTCATCAGCTAATGTGCACAAACACAAACCTTAACGGAAAACAAATTATGTAGACTTGGCCGGTTTTTCCAATTTCACCAGAACCGAGTCTCACAGGACTGGAGGCTCATTCCACGTCCTCTCTCCTCATGAAACACAAAAGGAGAAAAAAAACCTGCTGCTTTTGATCAATTGTACAACTCTGTGTGCTCACTTTAATCACTTCATACTTTTTGACAGAAGTCGATAGATTTTTTCCCCCTTCCTTATCTGAGAGTGGCTGGCAGATGCCCATTCTAATTGCGCGAATGCTGAGCGAAAGGAAGGAAGAGTTCTGTCCAGTGATCAAGGAATTGTTGACACTGTGGCTTCTTTGACAAGTACTGCTGTCTGCTCCAACAAAGAAGACCTGGTTCAGCACACTCATGTAATTCAGAACGGACTTTTGAAGATTTCCTGTCAAAGAATGACTGTAGGATCAGGAACAGGCAACCGAGAATGAAGGAAACAAAACCACATTTGAATGTAAATTTCTGATCTTCAAAAAGCACGGCACGTGTAAAAAGCCTGCGACACCTGCCTGACCCTACATGGTCTGAAAGCACTGCCTCCTATCCCTGCAACGACTCCTGCAACTCACCCACTGTTCACTTCCTGATTCACATTATGAAGTAGCCCCTCCCCTTTAGAGCATCATAGTCAATGTTTAGAAATCGTTAACATATTCACCATTAGGCACCACTCGGTCACATCAACACAACTGAAGTGTTCAGACTTAGGAAGTTTTAAACACCTATGGTTTTACTGTATTTTGTAGACTGTACATGCAATGTTATTTGTTATTCATTATAACCAGATCCCGATCCTTTTATATTGAACAACCACACCTTAAAGTTCTTGCCATTTTATATTGTACAAGCACACCTTAAAGTTCCTATCATTTTATATTGTACAAGCACACCTTAACGTTCTTGCCATTTTATATTGTACAAGCACACCTTAAAGTTCCTACCATTTTATATTGTACAGGCACATCTTAAAGTTCCTACCCTTTTATATTGTACAAGCACACCTTAAAGTTCCTACCATTTTATATTGTACAAGCACATCTTAAAGTTCCTACCCTTTTATATTGTACAAGCACACCTTAAAGTTCCTACCATTTTATATTGTACAAGCACATCTTAAAGTTCCTACCATTTAATATTGTTTAAATGTCATCTTCTCCCTGTCAAACACACCTTAAAGTTCAGCACTCGTAGACCTCTAATGTGAATGCAGTATGGAGGTAGGGAGTGTGTAAGTAATGGCTATACCTGACCAAATCACTGGGTTACTATGAATTTCACACTGTTGCTGAATTTACAAAGGGACAGGTTATTATTGAACGGCCTCTTAGGAAATGTCTCAGCGCTGTGTCCTTTCAAGCTTCTTGTTTTTGTAATGTTTTGCACACTGCAGTGCAGGTACATTGATTGCCTTCACTCTGGGTATTTTTCTATTGTTTGGGTAGAGGTGATAATTAGGGTTATCATTTCCTTTTTTGTCTGTTTGCAGGAAGAAGCAGACCAATTTTCTGTACACAGACATAGTCCCTGCACACTGCATAGGAGTTGTTAATTTACTAGTGATAATTATTCACAAAAAAATAACCAAAACAGAAATATACAATTAGTTTTCAGTTTTTTTCTTTTTTTTGCAGATCATGTCCAACATGCTGCCTCTCTGTGTGGTGTCGCTCAGTGAAGGTGACGGTAAATCTGGGAGGGAAACATGGATGTGGATGACAGTTACCCTGTTACCTTATTTTTCAGTGAGTTTCCTTGGTGTGTGTTTTATTGAAGCTTTATTCTATCTTACCTTTTGTCAATAGATTGCGTGTTTGTCAGACCTTGGCAAGTGTGTGAAGGGACTGTGGTTACCAGGCAACAAGCACTTGAACCAATCAGAGGCAGAAAGGAATAATGGTGATATTCTCATGCTTCTTGAAGTTTGTGAAGACACAAAGACACATATGCATGTTCTGAGCCACTTTGTATGTATGTGCATGTCCGTGTGTGTGTGTGTGTGTGTGTGTGTGTGTGTATGTGTGTGTGTGTGTGTGGTGTGTGTGTGTGTGTGTGTATGTGTGTGTGTGTTGTTGCATGTGTGTGTGTGTGTGTGTGTGTGTGTGTGTGTGTGGTGTGTGTGTGTGTGTGTGTGTGTGTGTGCGTGTGTGTGTGTGCATGTAATATATATATGTGTGTGTGTGTGTGTGTATCTCTCTCTGTGTGTGTATATGTGTGTGTGAATGTGTGTGTGTGTGTATCTCTCTCTGTGTGTGTATGTATATATGTATATGTTTGTGTGATTGTGTGTGTGTGTGTGTGTGTGTATGTATGTATGTATGTGTGAATGTGTGTGTGTGTGTGTGTGTGTGCACATCACACTTTCTGGAAATCCAATCCTGCTGTGATTTTTCACTATGAAAGGAGATGCAGCATTTCTCCACGATCTCTTCATGGATTTGTGTCCCATTGCGAATGAGTGAAATCAGGCCATGCCTCAGTGCGGAGCAGGTGTTCAGTGGAGTGTGTGTTGTGTGTTTGTGTGTGTGTTTGTGTGTGTGTGTGTACCATCACCTTCGCCAGGCTTAATGCACGGTATTGACACCTCCGTAGTTCCATGGGGGGATTTATTTTTTTAAAGGAAGTATGAAAAGACGTGGACTTGCTTGCACCATACACATCACATGCCCGACGGAGAGTGCGACTTATTTATCATTCAGCGGCAGGAATGAAAATGAAACTTGTGAACTAGTTTCCAAAATTAACATTCCCCACAGGTGTTATCCCCCGCTTGGAGAAGCTGTATGTTGATTGATTTATGAGGACAAAGACTAGCAAAAAGATTATACGGACAGAATAGGACACGTTATTGACAGTGTAACACATTTATTCTCAGTGTGTAACAGCTCTTCAATCAACTGTATTAATACACTGTCATCACCGTCATCAGTACATAGTGCTATGCCATACTGCCTTACTGCTTCGCACGGAATTCTGTAGATACGAGGTATACGAAGACACATATCACATCAACGCATCAACAACACTTGATGAAAAAGAAAATATATTTATGCGTATTTTTGAGTAACCCATTGCAAACTGGGTGGGCTGGCAGAACCGGTCTAAACAATAGTGCAGAGGGCCCCTCCCAGCGTGCCACCCTGCCACCCTGCCCCTGCCATCCTGCCCCTGCCACCCTGCCCCTGCCACCCTGCCCCTGCCATCCTGCCCCTGCCACCCTGCCCCTGCCACCGTGCCCCTGCCACCGTGCCCCTGCCACCCTGCCCCTGCCACCCTGCCACCCTGCCCCTGCCACCGTGCCCCTGCCACCCTGCCCCTGCCACCCTGCCCCTGCCACCCTGCCCCTGCCACCGTGCCCCTGCCACCCTGCCCCTGCCACCGTGCCCCTGCCACCCTGCCCCTGCCACCCTGCCCCTGCCACCCTGCCCCTGCCACCCTGCCCCTGCCACCCTGCCCCTGAGAGCCCAGCTGACTACTGGGGCGTGCCGAGGGGTTAGTAACAAACAGCTCGCCAAACAGCTCGCCCAGACGCTTCAAAGCGCCAGACACCAGTGCAGTGCAATGCTGAATTCATTTCCTGTGCTGTGTTTGCAGATCTGCGGTGAACTGGCGGGGAGGACCCCCTGTCAGAGGAGACCATGCCAGTGTGGGAGGACGGAGAACAGGATCAAATACCTGTCCAGCGAGGCTTGATCCCGGCAGCGAGGGGTGCTAATACGCTGTGATGTGACACTGTTCTATGGCCTGATTCATCCAGTTATGCCTGAGGACTCACACACACATCTGTGAAACTTTGTGCCTTGTGGGTGAAAGATAAAATACTGCTCGAAAGAATAGATATGAACGAGGCGTTCTTTTGAGAACACCCCTCTTTGCTTTAGTAAGGAAGTACTGCACGCAATACCGCATTAATGTGATACTGCATTAATGTGACACTGCATTCATGTGATACTGCATTAATGTGATACTGCATGGAATCCTGCATCGCAATGTTGCATTAATGTGATACTGCATGCAATCTTGCATTAATGTGATACTGCATGCAATCCTGCATAAATGTGATACTGCATGCAATCCTGCATTAATGTGATACTGCATTAATGTGATACTGCATTGCAATGTTGCATTCATGTGATACTGCATGCTTCACATGTCAAGAAACAAACATTGAAACATCATTCCAGTTTTTCTACTGTGGCCCCAAAACTTTTTGTTCTTGAATGGCAAATAAGACCATATATTGCTACCATATATACGACCAAATATTTCAACACACATTTAGAAATGCAGAACATGCAAAAAACATAATGGTCAAGGGGAACCTTTTATTATAATGCATTACACATCTATTCATCCATTCCGAGGTTGTCTGGGTGGTGAGAAATCATTCTGGATGGGGCATTCATGACTAAAATGTCAAAAGGAATTTCAAAACCTCTCTCATCAGAGGACATGAGAGGACTTGAGAAATAGGTGAGATTTTGGTCAAGCAGTTTTTCTGATGTCAAAGTCAGATTGCGTTCACCATGGATGCTAAATTCCGGATTGCTATTTGAAATTACAATATCTTTTAGCCTTTATAGCTTTCCGCTATGTAGTCAGTCGCCACCCTCCCAGAGTGGGAAAGGTTGTAAAAGGTTGTAAAAGGTTGAAGGACCTCTCGGCTATTACAGCAGATGAAAATTCAAATCAGAATAACCTATGAACTGTGGAAGACCCAGTGTATCATGTCACTAAAAGGGCCAAAATGTTTTAAAACCTTACGGTTTTATGGACAAGCTCAAGCATTGTGTCCTACCAGACTTCAGGCAGAGTGGAGGACTTGGAGGTAAATTAGCCTGCTAGGGTCTTGTTGCCGGTTGTATGGTTTGACTAAAGAGCAGATC
The DNA here is from genome assembly GCF_900700415.2 of Clupea harengus. Taxonomy (NCBI): domain Eukaryota; kingdom Metazoa; phylum Chordata; class Actinopteri; order Clupeiformes; family Clupeidae; genus Clupea; species Clupea harengus. Next base: position 3,972,039 of record NC_045157.1, read on the forward strand.
TTTCACTGTGGACACAGCATGAGAGAACAGTGGGGTGATATGGTCATCACAATAGGCTGGCTCAGGGAGTTCTGAAGAGCTCCAAGTACTTTGCCTGTTTAGCGTGCTGCATGGAACTCAGTTTAAAGGTTAACAGTCTCTTCCTCAGAACTTTCAGTGGTGAAGCGTTATGCAACAATCACCACTTCAGTCGGCACACATCCACCAGCGAATCACAGCCTGTTTCAGTCAGCACACATCCACCATAAAATCACAGCCTGTTTCAGTCGGCACACATCCACCAGCGAATCACAGCCTGTTTCAGTCGGCACACATCCACCAGCGAATCACAGCCTGTTTCAGTCAGCACACATCCACCAGCGAATTACAGCCTGTTTCAGTCGGCACACATCCACCAGAGAATCACAGCCTGTTTCAGTCGGCACACATCCACCAGAGAATCACAGCCTGTTTAAGTCGGCACACATCCACCATAGAATCACAGGCTGTTTCAGCAGTCGGCACACATCCACCAGCGAATCACAGCCTGTTTCAGCAGTCGGCACACATCCACCAGCGAATCACAGCCTGTTTCAGCAGTCGGCAGACATCCACCATAGAATCACGCTCTGCTTTCATCCTCCACTGCCAGTGCCTCAGCCTGGCTTGTTTCTTAGAGCCATCGGCGTGGTGACTGAAAAAGGACACCACATCGCCATAACTCACGACCTACTGATGCGGATTGATTCCAACCACGAGTCTCAATCACCTCAATGATAAGGGTGACCAGGAGCCAGATTGTAGTGAAGAGAAGAATAAAGAATCAGAATCAGATCCAATGAGACAGAAGGCGAAGACATTACACAGTCTAATTATATTATCAATTCCATCTCATATTCCATTCTAGAGCGGAAACATGATGGTGACCCAGACATTGTTGACCTGAGACGTGATTTGTGATCGGGTGTGCTCGAGGCTCAGTGTGAGAGCATCAGCTCTGTGAGGCTGGTGTTGCCGTGACGATGAGAGGATGGAGAGAGGGGGCCCAGCTGTGATGAAGCAGATGAGGCAGCAGAGGAGGCTGCACCTGCTGCTGCTGCTGCTACATTGTGATGAATATGGTGCTGTCACCAGGCCCCACAAGACACAATAATTACAACGCTTTAATTTCTCTACGCTTAACGGCACCTCTGAGCCAAGGTGTGTGTGTGTGTGTGTGCGTGTGTGTGTGTGTGTGTGTGTGTGTGTTTGTGTGTATGTACATGTGTAAGTGTGTATGTATGCATGCGTATGTGTGTCAGGGAGGAGAGGGAGTCAGGCTGAATCCATCACATCCTTATTACCAGGGGGGGTCACGATGACATGCCCCCTTTCTGCAAACCCCCCCCCCCCCCCCAAACTGCCATCAGGGTGGGCGATGTATGCAAGACGACGGCTTATTTCCTGATTAAAAAATGATTTGTTGTGGATGAGACTCGGCTCTAGGGGTCAGGTAATGTCTGCGGATCCCGCTGCTCTTTCTGGTCCATGTTAAGCCTCTTTCCTCCCTCAGCTTATAGTCAGCAGTGTGAGGATCAAGGCGAGGATGGGGAGGGTTTACCGACAGTACTGCAGATACATATGTTTTAAATCAGTGCTCTAGGGCTCCTTTCAAAGTTACCTTGATGCCTAAGTCTGTGTGGACTGTGTGTTGTATTTGCTGCTTGTACAGTAGAGTAAATACAAGAACATCAAATACTTTCATTGTAACACAAGAGTGAAACTGCTTACTCGCTAGATCTTCGGTGAGCCACTTTTACACTTATAACATAAGCTCTTGTTGCAGGGTACGGTACATACATTAAGGTTTGCAGTGAAATGTGTTGTGTGACAAACAGCACATTGATAGTTCAGTTATTACGCATGAATAACTGGTACATTACACAGTACTGGGTTCATTTACAAAAAACATTACAAACACATTGAAAAAACATTTAAAAACATTTCCAAAAAAGAGCATAATATTGTAATTCGATGTAAGTCGATGTAAGTGTTAGCCTAAGCTTCTAGTCTCAGTGGTGGTCGATATCTTAAAACTGCTTGAACATGAATGCTGACATTTGCCCTCCTGTGTGCAGACGATGAAACAGATCCATTTTGGGTGCACTAGTGATAAGGTCGCACACAAAGTCATAAAGAGATAGAGAGGGAGAGAGTGAGGTGTGAACAAATTGCATTGGTTAGGAATATTATTTAATCTTAGAGTGCAAGGTGTGATCACTGATATCTGTCTCAGTATGTGTGTGTGTGTAAAAATATATTTCAGCTTCATAGAGAAGTCACCTAAAGCCATTACAAGTGACAGCAAATAGGACTTACTCATGTAGACATGCACACACACACACACACACACACACACACACACACACACACACACACACACACACACACACACACACACACACACACACGCACACACACGCGCACACACAGTATGTCAATATCTATGTGTGTTGGTATGTGTGCAAGTTTGACATTCAATATGACAACCAAGGATTCCTCCACAAACTTTGAGGAAGATAATAAGAGTACGGGTGATGTGAGGGAACCCATTCCCAAAGTCATCACACTAATCTGTTTATAACCAGAGGAGTTATAATCAGTCCAGTAGTCCAGTCAGAGGATGACAAATCACACAAGAAAATGAGAACCGTTAAGCTGGCCCTCAATAATGATGTCATATAGGGACCCTATAGTACAGATTAGTATTATACTTTTAATCCTTTTTTGCCCCCCTGGTCATTATTGTACTTAGAAATGGCAGCTTTAGTTTCTGAATGTAAAGTGTTCCTTATAGATACCCTCATTTAACTTATTTCCTGCACTTTATATACTCAAGCGTATTGAATGATATTAGTAGTTTTCTCTTGCAGCATACCAAGCATATTATTATTGCTCTATCACAGACATTTTAAAATGGCATCCTAGAGGTGGATTTCCAGGATGTCAAAGCACAGTCCAAATCTTCCACACTGTGTTCAAACAGATATCTTCTGATTTTTTTTTTTTCAGATTAAGATACCACCCTTTCAACACTGACTATCTGATGAAGCCCACATCAAAGTCACTTAGTTCTGAGGAAGCCCACTTCAAACTCGCTTGGTTAGAGCTGTTCAGGGTTGCTGGTAGCAAGGTAATGAGCGGTGTGTGTGTGTGTGTGTGTGTGTGTGTGTGTGTGTGTGTGTGTGTGTGTGTGTGTGTCATCACATTCAGTCATTCATTCAATCCCTGGAAAATGAGCAGGAAGTGATGATGAGATGTGATGAGATGACAATGTAGAATGATTACCCTCAGTTGGTGTTCAATTATTATTAATAATGTCTTAAATGGCACTGTGTTATTGTCGAGTCATCCTCAATAGTTGTTACCAGTATATGCTAAAATAATTGAGACACAACTGCTTCTCGAAAGGGTGAACTATAGTGTCCAAGTTTGTAAAAATATAAATTTGGGGTTTTGGGGAAGTCACTGACTTTCAAAACAACTCAGACACCCTTCTTTCTCTCTCATTAAACGATTAGCAGTCTTGTTCCCCGTGGGCTAATAACAGTGACGGCCTTACGTGCCCTAAAACACGAAGAAAGAGAGTGAGGTCACAATTAACACTCCAAGTAAATCCTTGTAATTTATCAGAGATGAGTGGGGTGCTTCATGTTTCAGCTTTGAAAAAGGACACCAGAAAGATGGCTGAAGATCAAACACTAAGAGCCTGGTGAAAGCAGCAATCAGCGCATGTTTGAAATACAGAAGGGGAACTTGTGACGCCAATTAGAAACAAAATCCAAAAAATGAAGTGAAATGGATTCCACAAGAATAGGGGTTCAAAAAAAGAGACAAAAAGGAAAAAAAAAAATCCATGAAAGAAAATGAGGTCTGAGCCGATACCAGGAAGCTCTGAGGAGCCAGATACCAGGAAGACAGATTGAAAGAGCAGAGGGTCCTTCTCCTGCTAATTATTTCACTGTAGATTTCCCCCTCTGTCCCTGCCTCCCCTGTCCTCCTCAGAGGAGGGGAGCTCATTGATGTCAATTGGCCCTGAGTGTGAGGGGAGAAAGACTGGCTTTGCTATCCCACAATGCAACGCAGGCACCGGCTCTGAGAGCGACACAGACGTGTGTGGAGCCGCCACACACACCCTCCTCTTCACTGATAGAGGCTCCTCACATGAAAGCATCCCCTTTAATTCTAGCGGAGGAGGACGGAGAGGCATATGGATTTCATTTCTCTGAAAGGCTGCATGGAGCAAGGCCAAGTCAGGAGGAAGGAAACCACAGGTGCAGCTTCTCTTGCCTCTGCAGATTGCAGATCAGAAATGTTTCATTGCTTTGGCCGCACCCCCCCAACCACCACCGCCACCACCATCACCACCACTACCACCACCACCAACACCAACACCACCAACACCTACACCACCGTCACCACCTCCACCAACACCACCTACACCACCACTACCACCACCGCCACCACCAACACCAACACCAACACCTCCACCACCACTGCCACCACCAACACCAACACCAACACCACCACCGCCATCACCGCCATCACCAACACCACCACCATCATCACCGTCACCAACACCACCATCACCACCACCACCACCACCATCACGTCACCACCTCACCACCACCAAACCACCATCACCAACACCATCACTACCACCACCAACACCAACACCACCACCACCACCAACACCACCACCACCACCACCACCACTACCACCACCACCACCACCGTCACCACCGCCACCAACACCACCAACACCAACACCACCACCACCACCAACACCACCAACACCAACACCACCAACACCACCACCACCACCAACACCACCAACACCAACACCACCACCACCACCACCACCACCACCGCCACCACCACCATCACCAACACCAACACCATCACCAACACCACTACCACTACCACCATCACCACCACCACCACCACCACCATCACGTCACCACCTCACCACCACCAAAACCACCATCACCAACACCATCACTACCACCACCAACACCAACACCACCACCACCACCTACACCACCGTCACCTCCACCACCATCACCAACACCACCACCACCGCCACCACCATCACCAACACCAACACCATCACCATCACCGTCACCACCTACACCACCGTCATCACCAACACCACCATCACCACCACCAACACCAACACCACTACCACTACCACCACCACCACCAACACCACCATCATCACCGTCACCACCACCACCATCACCACCACCACCGCCACCACCGCCACCACCAACACCAACACGTCACCAGCACCACCATCACCAACACCAACGCCACCACCACCACCACCGCCACCACCACCACCGCCACCACCACCACCGCCACCACCACCACCGCCACCACCACCACCGCCACCAACACCACCAACACCAACACCACCACCACCACCACCGCCACCACCACCACCGTCACCACCAACACCATCACCACCACCACCAACACCACCACCGCCACCACCGCCACCGCCACCACCAACACCAACACGTCACCAGCACCACCATCACCAACACCACCATCACCACCACTACCACCAACACCACCACTACCGCCACCACCATCACCAACACCAACACCATCACCGTCACCGTCACCACCACCACCACCGTCACCACCACCACCACCGCCACCACCACCACCAACACTACCACCACCAACACCAACAACACCAACACCACCACCACCAACACCAACAACACCAACACCACCACCACCAACACCACCAACACCACTACCACTACCACCACCACCACCACCATCACCAACACCACTACCACTACCACCGCCACCACCTACACCACCACCACCTACACCACCACCACCAACACCACCACCAACACCACAACTACCACCACCATCACCAACACCAACACCGCCACCATCACCACCACCACCAACACCACCTCCACCACCACCACCATCACCGTCACCACCACCAACACCACCTCCACCATCACCACCACTACCACCACCGCCACTACCACCACCGCCACCACCATCACCAACACCAACACCATCACCATCACCGTCACCACCAACACCAACACCACCATCACCAACACCACCACCACCAACACCAACACCACCTCCACCAATCCCTTATGTTACAGTTCAGAAAACTAGATCATATTTTGACCACCTCTTTTAGATGTATCCATTCAGCTTGTACATATTACCTTTCAAGCGTTAATTATGTAAGGTGATTCTTTCTGAATGTAATTTCATGCCTCAGGCAGTCAGCTTTTTAACATGGCCAAAAACACCCTTTTGTTTAACATAGTGTTTTTGTTTCTCATTGGGAGTAATTCCCAGAGACAGGACGTATTTAAGAAACTAAACCATTTCTTTCTTACATTATATATACATCATTGGTTTCTGTTCAACACTTGCAGTAGCTTGCTTGCCCTTGTTATTTACTTGGCTTTCGTTTTTTCACTGTTTTGAGAGACAATTCATGTTATCTCCATAAGCTGTTAATCCTCAGCCTAAACACTCGGTGGAGCAGTCACTCTCATGTGTCGCCACCAGGAAACTGGCATGTGATCAAAAACATCACAAGGGCCACTGATAGCATCTGTCACAGGTGTAACTCCATTTGGATTAACATACGCAGCAGCCTCTGTATTTAAATATATATATATAAATATCTTTCACTCCAAAGCAGGAAGCCACACTGGAGGGAAATCAGCTATAGTTAAACTCAATTCTTTCCCCTCAGAAGCAGTGAAACGTACTTTCAGCAAATGATACGCTTTGAAACCGACTAGGAAGGAGCAGTAACAAACAGAGTAGAGGCCACGTCTTTGAGGCTACGTTGGTGGAATGAACTACCTAGCACTACCAGAGCAGGGGCGTCCCTCTCTACCTTTAAGAAGCTTTTGAAGACCCACTTCCCGTCCTAACTGGCACTTCGACTAGTGCGTAACTTGCAATTACAGCAGTTACATTTCTGCACTTGTTTTTTTCTTTTTATTTCATTTTGTTATATTTCTTATGTAAAGTGGTATTTTATTGTTACACTAGGTCTCTATTGCTCGTAGCTTGACTATTCTCTCCCTTGTACGTCGCTTTGGACAAAAGCGTCTGCTAAATGACTAAATGTGAATGAGGCAAACATCAAACGGTCGTGCTTTGCTTCTGCCCCATAGTCATACTATGCCCCCAACACCCCTAAACACACAACCACACCCTCGAGCTGTGACTCAAGCCTTATTCCCTCGGAAGAATATGGCCAGATCCATACTGACCACAAGCCAGCCTCTCACAGTGCGCCTCTCTCTCACACACACCGCAGTGCCAGCCCAGTGTTGAGGCAGACTGGCAGCCTGCTCCATTAAGTGCTAGTGGGAACGATTTTGATAACTGAAGATAATGGACATGAGCACAATGCGGTTGTGTAATTGATTTAATAGAGTATATAATGACTGTGATGTCGGCCATTTTGGCATTAGGAGTTATGGGCTGTGCTTGGTCTCATCTGCGAGAGAGACATCAAATGGCTGGACAGAGAAAGGGAGGGAGGGAGGAGGGAGGAGGGAGGGAGGGAGAGAGAGGGAGGGAGGGAGGGAGAGAGAGGGAGAGAGAGAGGGGGGAGGGAGGGAGAGGGAGAGAGAGGGAAGAGAGAGGGAGAGAGAGGGAGGGAGAGAGAGGGAGAGAGGGAGGGAGGGAGGGAGGGAGGAGGTGGAGATAAACTCATTTGGAATTTGTGAATGGAACATAGGATGCCAGTGCAAAATTGCTGGCCGAGGTTTTGGATGTACTGAAGGACTGTCTGTCTTTCTGTCTGTCTGCCTTTCTGTCTGTCTGTCTGTCTGTCTTTCTGTCATCCTGTCTGTCTCCCTGTTTAGCAGTCCTAATCCCAGTCACAACGCAAATAAGAACATCTCTCTCTCGAACTTCCCCTCTTTCTAAATATCCGTCTCTCTCCATCTTTATTCCTCCCCCTCTCTCTTCTGCTCTCTTGGCCCTGGCTACAGGTCCTTAATCCTCCTCACAGTGCCAACAGGAGCATCCCTCTCTTTCTCTCTCTCTTCTCTCTCTCTCTCTCTCTTTCCCTGTTTCTTTATCTCTCTTTCTCTGGCTCTCTCCTTCCCTCTCTCTTCCACCCCACCTCTTGTTTTCTTCCTCTCTCCTCTGCTTTCTTCCCCTGTTTCTTTATCTCTCTTCTCTTTCTCTCTCCTTCCCTCTCTCTTCCACCCCACCTCTGTCTTTCTTCCTCTCTTCCACTGCTTTCTTTCCCTGTTTCTTTATCTCTTTTTCTCTTGCTCTCTCCTTCGCTTCTCTCTTCCAGCCCACCTCTGTCTTTTCTTCCTCTCTCCTCTGCTGTCTCAGTAATGGCTATAGGGTGTCTCCTGTCTAATAGAGCCGTCACAAAACAACAAAAGCGGACCAGTGCCATTCTACGGACAGGTTTTTGTCTCGGATACCTTGCTATGCTCCGCCAGAGAAAGAGAGAGAGAGCGACAGAGAGACAGAGAAGAGTGAGAGAGAGAGAAACAGACTTCGGCAAAAAGTAGCTGCACCTGTCACCTCGCTCAAAGGGTTCCAGAGCATCTTGTGACACCTTCCCCACCTCCCATTGTGTCGCCTCGCGGAGCCGGTGCGCCATCTCCATTGATCTGCTCCAGAGCAGTGGGTAATTGGCCTATTAAAGAGCTCAAAGAAACAGCCAGCATGTGGGCGGCACTAAAAGCTCAGCCGTGGTTTACAGAGCCCAGGCCTTATTACAGGCCCAGGCAGACCCTCCGCCAGACCACAGGACAGGGGCGCAGCGCATCTACGAAATCATAAAAAGAAAAAAGATAAAAGAGAAAGAAGAGAAGAAAAGTTAATTGACTTTTTTTTTCCAGGACAGTTGTAAGAATGTATTATACTGTATGTCTGTGGTGAATATATGTGAACAAACTTTAGCTTCTGCACCGATATGTGCCTCCACAGTTGGTTCACGTAAATATACATAACATGCATCTTA